>NC_133649.1:60997489-61243686 GCF_009905375.1 Apium graveolens
TCAAACTTATTTTCGATTATTCAAATAAAGATAGTACTTTAATATAAGTATATCTTTGGTTATTTAATACCCGTTTCAAGTATAAGTTTTAATACTTCTACTTCGATTATTTTTATAAGGATTATCTTTATGAGAATATTATTTAAATAATAATATTCAGGCATTTTTCTAAATATACTGGGGACTGATTTACTTCATTAAATTAGCTGTACTCCAAACACTCTTCAAAGTGTTTTCGAGTCTTCAAAATGATTTTTAAAAGTTAGAGCGGATCTCAAAACTCATTTTTATATTTAAGATCTTCCTTTTTAAGGGGATTTAAATACTCGCTCAAAACCTGAGGGATCCGGCTCTGTGGTGTATTTTATATTCGCAACACGGTTGCAGTTTTGGTAAATGAATTGATTACTTACCCAACGTTCGGGAAGTAAGTCCATCTATTGAGTCGGCATAAGCAACATGGGCTCAGTGGGCGTCCATGATAGTGTAAGTGGCTCAGTGGGAGTCCATCAAATGCATAAGTGGCTGAGTGGCAGTCCAGCATAAGGTCCTATTACGACCAGGGTGATGACCAGTGGGGAATTCGTCCATCTACTAGTAGAAAAGATTACTTATGGGTATCTTTGCCTGATCATCAAGATATCTGGTTTATGCCAAAATTCTTTTCCTTTCCAAACTTATTGGATATTGCAATTCTGTTCATACTTTACATGACAGAGGTTTTCAGGAAATGTATAAAGGAAGATGTATATGTGGATATATATATATATATATCAGAACTTAATGAAGTATGTCATAACTTCATTTCCTTTAATAATATATTAAAGATTTAATCTATTCAAATCTTGTCTTGTAGTCTCATCTATGTGATGAACTGTTGAAAGCTCATTATACTTTGAACAATGGTAGTTCAAGTAGCTTTATAAATGATATAAGTGTAGTGAAGTATTTGGTAACTTCATTTTTAAACTTATATCTAATTAATAATTGTCTTATGAATGACAAAGATTTTCAGAAAAACGTTGAGACAAGGTTAGATATATGAGATCACCTTGCAACGATATTTTTTTATACAGTTATACACTGGGACTTTGTGTATATTATGCATGGAAGAGGACTTCCAATATTTTGAAAAGTATATATGTATATATATATATATACTGAATATTTTGCGACTTCATCGCATTAAGATATCAACTTGGTTCATTTCTTTTGACCAAGACTTTCATGAGTATTATGAGTAGGCTCATATATTGTTAATCATTATACATATTATTTTGGTGGGCTTGCTGCTCACCCTTGCTTTCTTCTTTCATCACACAACATCAGATAGATAAGATGAACAGGACCAAGCTCCCGATTCCCAAGCGATTAGGAGACGTTCCGCAGTTTTCTAGAAGCATTGATGCCGCCGTAGCTGAGGTAGGAACTACCAATAGGCTAGGCTTTCAACTTCTAATGTACCAGACTTATGTATATTATGAATTGTAATAATGGCAAAAAAATGTAAATTATCCAGAAAACCTTTTAAGGTGTATTGACATATAATTGTGGAATAAAATGACTTGTGATTATTTTTGGATATTCATCTCTGAGACTATAACTTGTGGTGTGTGTGTTTATTGTGGGGTCACAGTACAGAGTAGTTGATTGTGTATTAAGATTGGGTGTTATTAAGGGAAATGGAACTCGTGACAACCCGGATCCCCGACCCCGGATTTGGGGGTGTTACATACACGATTAGAGCATAGTCGTGGTTAAGAGAAATGGAAAAAGCCTTTGAGTTAGCAGAAGTTAAGGACGACAAGAAAGCCCAGTATGCGAGTTACTACCTTAAAGATGAAGCAAGTTTCTGGTAGGAGTCTTCGAAGGCATTGTTGGAAGCAAAGGACTTAACATGGGAGAAGTTCACTGAGATATTTCTGGAGAAATATTTGCCGAGTTATATGCAAGATCAGTTGGAGATGAAATTTCTGGACCTTAGACAAGAAGATATGTCGGTAGCGGAGTATGAAGTGAAATTTTCGGAGATGTCTAGATTCGTACCTGAGTATGTAAATACGGAGACAAAGAAGGCTAAGAGGTTCCAACAGGGACTTAAGCCTTGGATTAGGAGTCAAGTAGCGTTGTTGGAGATCAAGAATTATGCTGCCTTGGTACAAAAGGCAATGATAGTGGAAGGTGAGCGTGAAGCTGCGAGGAGAGAAAACGAAGGAAGGAAAAGGAAATTTGAAAGCTCGGAGCAAGAGCAAGGAAGCTCAAAGTTTAGAGGAAAGTTTGGAAGGAATGGTGGAGGTCAGCACCGAAAGTTTCAGAAGTTTAAATCCGGTAACGGAGCCCAGAAGAACCGTTTCCAGAAGGAAGGACAATCGGGGAAGGATGATAGACCTCGGATTCAAGAATGCAAGAATTGTGGAAAGAGACACCCGGGAAGGTGTAATAAGTTGGACGTGACCTGTTTTAAGTGCAACCAGAAAGGGCATTACTCATCGGAATGTCCAAATGGAGCAAAGAAGTCATACTTGGCTTGTTTCAAGTGTGGAAAGGTGGGCCATATGGCCAGAAATTGCAAGGAGCCTGTTCAGAAGGCCAATGTTCTTAGGATTGCTGGACCGCCGTCTCTCCCAGCACCATCAGCTCAACCCAGAGATAGGACTTTTAATATAACAATGAAAGATGCGGTGCAAGATGTGGATGTGGTAGCAGGTATGCTTGTTATTAACTCAGTAGACGTAAAAGTATTGATGGATTCTGGAGCAACTAGATCTTTTATCTCTGAAAGTATTCTTGATAAGTTAAATTGTGTTGCATACCCTCTGGAACCTAATTTGATTATAGAGGTAGCAAATCAAGAGAAAGTTATTGTTAGCAAAGTTTGTCCCAATTGCGATGTGATTATAGAAGGTCGGCACCTTTCTGCTGACTTGATCTCTTTAAGTTAGGAGAATTTGAGGTTATACTAGGAATGGATAGGTTGTCAAACCATGAAGCGCAAATAGAATGTAAAAGTAAGAAGGTGAAATTAAGGACCAAGGATGGTGAGGAAGTGATATTCAAAGGAAAAAGACAAGAGAAGAAATTCCTAACGGCCATCGAGACAAGGAGATTATTACGTCAAGATGCGCAGTTTATTTGGCTCATATTAAGGACGTGGAAAAAGAATCCATAAGGATCGAAGATATTCCAATAGTAAGAGATTTTCCTGATGTGTTTCCTAAAGAATTTCCAGGACTACCTCCAAATAGAGAGATCGAGTTTACGATTGATCCGGCTCCTGGAACGGAACCAGTATCGAAAGCTCCCTATCGCATGGCACCAGTAGAGATGAAGGAATTGGCAGCACAGTTGCAAGAATTGTTGGATAAAGGAGTAATTCAGCCGAGTGTATCCCCGTGGGGCGCACCGGTGTTGTTTGTAAAGAAAAAAGATGGAAGTATGAGGTTGTGCATTGACTATCGCGAATTGAATAAGTTGACGATTAGATTAAGAATAAGTACCCTCTACCGCGAATCGATGACTTGTTTCATCAGTTAAAAGGAGCTTCGTATTTCTCCAAGATTGATTTAAGATCTGGGTATCATTAATTAAAGATTAAAGTGGAAGATATACCGAAGACAACATTTCAAACAAGATATGGGCACTACGAGTTTTTGGTAATGGTGTTTGGTTTGACGAATGTGCCAGCCACATTTATAGATCTTATGAATAGGGTGTTCAAGCAATATTTGGATAAGTTCGTTATTGTGTTTATTGATGATATACTGATTTACTCCAAGACGAAAGAAGATCATAAGGAGTATTTGAGGATTTCTTTGGAAATTCTGAGAAAAGAGAGGCTGTACGCTAAGTTTTCAAAGTGTGAATTTTGGCTAAGGGAAGTACAATTTCTTGGTCATGTAGTTAATAAAGAAGGAATCAAAGTGGACCCAGCCAAGATATAGGTTGTGATGAATTGGGAAAGGCCCAAGACTCCTACGGATGTCAGAAGTTTTCTGGGATTAGTCGGATACTACCAGAGGTTTGTGCAAGATTTCTCTAAGATTGTTGTCCCATTAACTAAGTTGACAAGGTAGAACGAGAAGTTTATATGGACGGAAAAGTGCGAGGAAAGCTTTCAAGAGTTAAAGAAGAGACTGGTAATCGCCCCAGTATTGGTGTTACCTGATGAAAAAGGAGAATTTGTGATATTCAGTGATGCTTCGTATAAAGGACTTGGATGTGTGTTAATGCAACATGGGAAGGTAATAGCATATGCATCAAGGCAACTCAAGCTGCACGAGCAAAAGTACCCTACGCGTGATTTGGAATTGGCAGCAATTGTGTTTGCCCCTAAGATTTGGAGACATTATTTATACGGGGAAAATTGTGAGATTTATACGGACCATAAAAGTGTAAAGTCTATCTTTACTCAAAAGGAATTGAATATGAGACAAAGAAGATGGTTAGAGTTGATCAAAGATTATGATTGTGCGATAAACTATCATCCTGGAAAGGCAAATATGGTAGCAGACGCTCTAAGTCGCAAGGAAAGGTTGAATATGTTAACGTCGTCAGAAGATTTGGTCAAGGATTTTGAAAAGATGGAAATAGAAGTGCAGACTTCAGAATTTGGAGGAGAGGCTATATATGCGATGTAATTTCAACCCGAAATTTTGGAAAAGATTCGATGCTGTCAAGAGCAAGTGATGAATCGCGAAAAGGATAAGTTATCAGGAGAAGAAATTAAAGCTCAAAAGGATGGAAATGGAATATACCATGTTAACTCACGTATTTGGATACCTAATGTTGTGGAGCTAAAATACGAGATTTTGCAAGAAGCGCATAACTCGAGATTTTCAATTCACCCTGGAAGTACGAAAATATACCAGGATTTAAAAGAAAGTTATTGGTGGCCAAATATGAAAAAGGAAGTTGCGGAATGGATAAGTAAGTGTTATACGTGTCAACGGGTCAAAGCGGAACACAAGATGCCAAGTGGATTACTTCAACCACTGGATATACCAGAATGGAAATGGGAACATATCGCGATGGATTTCGTGGTAGGATTATCTAAACCCAAGTCTAATCATGATGTGATTTGGGGGGTAATCGATCGATTGACGAAGTCAGCACATTTTTTGCCGATAAATGAAAGATTTTTATTGGAAAAGTTGGTCAAATTATATTTGGATGAGATTGTGATGCATCACGGAGTCCCTGTATCTATCGTGTCTGATAGAGAGCCAAGGTTTAACTCAAGATTTTGGAGACAATTCCATGAATCATTTGGAAACTAAGCTGAAAATGAGTACGGCATATCATCCGCAGATGGACGGACAAAGTGAAAGGACAATTCAGACAATTGAAGATATGTTACGAACCTGCGCAATAGATTTCAAAGGAAATTGGGACGATCATTTGCTGTTAATTGAGTTTTCCTGCAACAACAGTTATCACGCGAGTATTGGCATGCCGCCTTATGAAGCGTTGTATGGAAGAAAATATAGGTCCCCTACGTATTGGGATGAGGTTGGCGAGCGCAAATTAATTGGCCCAGAGCTAGTTCAACAAACAAAGGAAAAGGTAGAAATAATTCAGAAAAGGTTAGTTGCAGCTCAAGATCAACAAACGAAGTATGCAAATCGAGAACGAAAATATGTGCAATTCGAATCTGGAGACAAAGTCTTGTTAAAGATATCTCCCTGGAAAGGTTTAACCCGATTCGGAAAGAAAGGGAAGTTGAGTCTTAGGTATATTGGACCATTCGAAGTATTGCGATAAGTTGGAAAAGTGGCGTATGAATTGGCGCTACCTCCGCAAATGTAACATCTACACAATGTATTCCATGTATCTCTTCTGAAGAAGTATAATGCTAATGCGAGCCATGTGATTGAATTGGAATTAGTGGAAATTCAACCGGATTTGTCTTATGTGGAACAACCAGTTCGAATCTTTGACCGAAAGGAGAGAATACTTAGAAATAAAGTTGTACCTTTAGTCAGAGTGTTGTGGAGAAATCCATTAGTAGAAGAATCAACTTGGGAATTAGAAAGTGAAATGAAAGAAAAAGTATTCCCGTCTATTTGCTTAGACTAGATTCTGGGTACAGAATCCTTTTAAGGAGGGTAGATTGTGACGACTGAGAAGTTTGTGACAAAATTAAGTCAATAAAGTATGATTTATGTGATATGATTATAAAATATGTGATTAAGTAATGATTTATTTGTCTTTATTGTATATTAGTATAGAGGAGCATAAATAGAAGCGTTCCAATTTAAAGAGTTAGCTTAGGAGTTAAGTTGTGTTGTCAGGCCGTCAGGTAGAACGGAACCCGTCCTAAAAAGGGATTAAAGTATAAAAAATGTGTGAAATATGTATGATTATGTGAAATGAATGTTTAAAAAAAGTATTGCGTTCTAGTGACGTGTCGGTCGATAATGATAATGAGAAGCGTAATTGAAACGCTGAGCGTCGGGCCGTCAGGCAGATGTGACCCAGAACGTGTAAAAAGGAATAATATTAAAAGGAAAATTTCTATGATCATACATGAGTTGTGATGTATTCGTATGTGTGTTGTCTTGTCTATATGCATGATTACGTGATTTGTTATTATTTTATGGATTTGAGGGAATTATCTGATTTAAATAAAGGTTTATTTAACCTTCGCACATTTTTATAAAATTATCTGAGTAAGATAAAGGCATGAGATTTGTTCTGATATCTTTAAAATAATCCTAAAGACTTGTCTAAAAATGATGGACGGATTTATTTGGCGATCGTTGCATTTTAAATTGATTTTTAAGTGATAAATTGTTATTAGTGGCACAAACTTGTAAAAATCATATAAAATCACCCGTGCCTCAAAATCTTATAATGAGTAATGGTTGGAAAGCTAATTTCAAGATTCACGTTTTAAAATTATCATTCATATCAAATTCATCTTTTCCGAGAGAGATACTTGCAAATCAAATTCATTTTCTTTTAAGAATAAAAAGTGAATCGAAAATGAGATAACCTAATTACCATACTACCCTTCCCCTTGGTAGTATATAATCTCACCCCACCTCCTCTTTTCTTTCTTTTCCACCCGAGCATCTCTCTTCTCTTTCTTTTCTCTCATTTTCTTCCTCCCTCTCGAGACTTTTCTCTCTCTCACTCTCTGTACACTCTCTCTTCAATCTCTCACTTGTTCTTCATCCTTTTTCGGTTATAAAACCATGATTGTGTGAGATTTTGCTTTATCTATCCATAAATATTCATGCTTGTCACTATCTTCAAGTTTTTGAGAAAATCCAAAGTTGGATTTGGTGGTTTTGAATTCGGTTTTCATGAAAACAAAAGGGTTTTGGTACTTCAGTTATTTGAAGTGAAGATGTGTGCTTGCATGTGTGTAATTACTTGAGAAAATTGGTGGTTGAAGGTTGGAAACCCCCGAATGGGGGCACCACCGTGAAGCCACCGCCACCGGTGATGAACTCCGGTGAACCGGTGGTGAGCAATGATGTTAAAAACTGAGCTCTAGTATTTAAATCAATTATTTTGTGTTTGCATGTGGTTTTTTTTGAAAAGCCGAATGGTAGTGTAGTTAATAAGTTGATTTTGTTGATTATGGATGTTAATCTAGCTTAATGTTAAAAGATTAGGGTGATTAAAAATGTAAGGCTATGAAATTAAGTTTCCATGTGAGGTTCTTTGATAAAAGAAGAAGAGGCTGAATGGTTCTTGTTTTTTTTGGGAAAAATCATGTTGATTTGTTGGTGCAAATGATCTATTGATAATTGTTTTATAAATTGTAGAGTAATTAGAATGAGTTATGGTTAAAAGTCCAAATTGAGACATGTATGTTTTAATTCTTGGAAATTTTGAATGTCCTTACTTGATTAAGTTGTGTTAAGTGTTAAAATGAGTGATCATCCATAATTACGTTTAAATTATGAGTTTAAGTGAGTTATAAGAATGAAATTGAACTAGTTTGGGATGATATACTTGATGCATGTCAAATAAGGGCTTTGCATGTTTGATTCTTGATTGTGATAAGTGTTAAGGCCGAATAGGCCATAGGAATAAAGGCCAAGACTTGATTTTTTTGGTAATTGAAAGAATGATTGAGTGTTTATATGTGAAAATCTTTGGATTTGCTTGTTGGATTGTTGTTTTGGTTCGAATTAAGGATAAAAGAAAAAAGGGAATTAAGTTGATTGATTTTAAAAGCTACAAGTGATAGCTATGGTCGTAAGTAATTAGCTATGAATGAAATCGTGTGCTCGTATGAGTTATAAATGTTTGATTTGAGGAATAGTCAAGATTTAGCGAGTATAAGTTGATGATCGAGTATGTATATAGAGATATAAAGGCTATGGGAAAAGAAAGTGTTATGTGCTATGTGCATGTGTGTATAAAAGCTATACTCGTATAGTTCGAGGTAGAATTATAATCGAGCTATCATATTGAGTGAACGTTCCGGGACCGAGAGTTGAGAAACTAATTGAGGTTTTGGTTTTGATTGTAGATTCGGAATGTGAGGGCATTCAGGCTAGGAATGGGAAAGGTATACTAGGTGGCATTAGTTCAACCTTCGTGAAACTAGGAAAGCGAATTCAGGAAAGTAACTATAATTACTTGTGTAAATGGTTATAGAGAGAATATTGTTCATACCATGTAGAGTATCGAACTGTTAAAATAATGATAAGCTAATTGATTCAACCCTTTGGTAACCTATCTTTTCTGTTCAAATTATTTGTTATGCCATGAACTGTTATAAACCCTATAATTACCTTTACGAATCCCTTGTAATGATGCCATATTCTTTGATCACCATATCCCCTATTGATCCTTGGAACAGTCTGATTCTTTAAACTTAAGTACCTTGTTATCATTGATTCAAAACCCCTAGAATTTCATCTTGCTTATCCTTCATTCGTTTCCTTCACTTTGATTTCTTGAAATTGAATCTAAGAATGAGTTTCGACTTGAAAGAGTCCGAATGATTTCATATTCTTGGTAATGATAAAATTAATTTAGAAAACCTACTATTTTCCAAATCAAGGTTTTCCAAACGAATTCCTGATAGATTGGATTGGACATAAGAGGCTAGTGGGACTAGTCCAGTCATGGTAAGAGGCTAGCGGGGCTAGTCCAGTTTGAGGATAAAATTATGCCTTTGGTACCTTAAAGACCGGATGGAGGTCGGTACGGGCTGATCACCCGTATTATAATGAAATGAAAGATAAAGTGGTCCAATCAAGGGTTCTATATTGATTTTAAAAAGGAATTAAAACTTCCTACTCATTAATGGATTCTTTCAAAAATGAAAATGGTTTATATTGCTTTGAAAATAGTTGATTGTGATATTGTGAAGCTTGTAGCTCGTGAACCCTGATTCTTAATTCTGTTAATCATTTAACTGATTCCTTATAATAAAAAGGTTATCGCTTTCCACTTGAAAGATCATTTGTGATCCCGATAATGATTTGCGATGAATGTCGGCTTTCACCTTGCTTTGAGCATTGTTCCTTGAAAGCCCCAAAATTTTCCCTTCATACCCCTTTTCTTAACCCGAAAGATAGAAATCTGCCACTTAGAACAGATAAAGTAGAATGCCCAGAGATTGTAAAGTATATTGTGGATTTCATATCGTAGAACTGCTCTATAGTTACTTGCTGAGTTTTATACTCATATATTTTATTTTAATCTAACCATGGCAGTTAAGCAAGAAGATGGCCAGGCTTAGACGCACTGCTCGTAAGAGCGTACCTGGTGGTCCCTATCAGTGTCCAGGGCTTCCGGTTGCCAGAGCAGGTAGTGGTGTTTTTGATTGAGCAAGCGCTTATCCAGAGAGTTGTAAAGATAGAATGGGTTATCTGTCGGTTCCAAGCCGGAATCGATTATATTTATTTAATATTATTTTGGCGGTTGTAAGTTATATTTTATGATTGGTAGTTATAATCTTGTCTCATACTTTATCCTGTTTGATCCTATTAGTAGTTAATCGGGGTTTATGCTTATTTAATTATTAGATTAAAGGTGTGTGGGTCCTCATTTCCTAACCCCGGGATTGAGGGCGTGACAGAAAGGATGTTAAACTTGGTGCACACCACCCAGTCAATGCAGAGAGCTAAGGATGCCATCACAGCTATGCCACCTAGAGCTGATGATGATGTTGACTACGGGACTGTGGAATATGCTGATTTCTTTGGTGATGCAAGTGATGAGGGGTCACTGGACATAGGGGGAGAAGTAGGCCCTAGTTATAGATCTGGTATGCCATCTTGGGCATTTTCAAAGCAGTGTGATGAACACTATTTCAAGACTACCCTGATTCAACTTATAAGACAGACACATTCTGCTCTTCAATCCACAACAAATTCCAGCACCAAGAAGCTCCTACAAGCACACCTTGCTTCTCTTCAATTACAACAAATCCAAGGTTTTCAACATACTTAGGATGTCACCTCTATCAAAGGTGAAATTGATCAAATGAAAAGGGACATTTCTGAAAGGTTGGATTCTAAACTTCCAGAAGCTACAATGCTTGACATTAAGAGACAACTCAGGATGAATTCTGATCTTGCCACAAAGATAGATTCCTTGGATACCAGAATGACAGTAATGAAAGCTTCTTTAACAGCTATACATCTACATCAAGCTCAACAAACTTAACTACTACAACAACTAGTGGTTGCCCAACTCCCCTCCTCTAAATAACTTGATGCTAACGAAAAGGGGGAGAAAAGCTCAAGTGAGGAGGAGAAAGGCAAAGGCTCAAGTAAGGGGGAGTTACAGCTAAATATACAAGTCAGCAAAGTGATTGTTCCAACAATTGCTTTCACAAAGCCACCAGTGTTGGATAGCATTGATTTAATCTAAAGAGCAGCTGAAAAGCTTGAATTGAAATTAAATTCTAAGATGATTGATGTTACAGCTTTAGAGAAGGAAATAAAAGAAAAAAAAAAAGATAGATGCAGATATCCAACAAAAATTTGGGCCAATTCAGAAACCAGATAAAGTCTTCAGTCATCACTCTCAAGTCATGAAAATCTCTGTGAATGACATAAGTATGAAATATCTGGAAAGGGGTCAAACTTCCAGCATCAAATCTCCAAAGAAAGATCTCATTATGAAGGCCAAATGGAACTATCCTAAGTTTTCAGATAAGAATCCTATGGATACAATGTTTAAAACACCTAGGCCAGATGAGAAGAAGCCGTTGGCTAGGTCTATTGCATTTTACAAGGATCCAACTGATTCAGTGCTTAAAAGGAGAATTGCTAAAATTTATAGAAATGGTAAGGAGATTTGTGTGGTGGTTGGACACCCACTATTGTGGAAGCTAAGAAGGAAGAGAAAGAAAGAATCAGGATAGAAAAGAAGCAAGCTGCTTTAGATGCTAAGAAGCAAAAGAAAAAGAAAGAACAAGCTGCTATCTTGGCCAAGCTTCAAGCTGTAAAAACCACAACAGAATACAACCAACTGTAATTATTGAACCTAAAGATCTGAAAATGCAAGAAGAATCACAGCAGAAAAGAAGATTTAGATACAAACTCCATTCCAAGAGGAAAATGAACTTTAATGATGAGGAATTGGAAGACCAATTTCCCAAAAATCCTACAACTACAACTCAGACATCAAAACCCTCAGTGGTATTTGAAGAATTCAAAGTGGTTGATCCAACAAGAAATATTCATGGTAAACCAATTGTTCCTAAGGATGAGCCAGTAGACTGGGATAGTTTACCAATTCCTGAGCCAAATTTACCCATCTTCAAGATAAAGAAGACAAAGAATAGAGCTAGCAAGAAAGTGAAGCCTGTATCTCTCAGATCCAAAGCTCTAACCAAATCCCAACCCACAGTCAACAAGAGAGATCTCATGTACATTTGTGATATCAAGGAATTTTCAGACTTGAATCTCTACTTGGATGAACTGGAAGAAGTAAGAGGAATTGATGCTTACTGACATCTTCCTGAAAGACTGGTATTTAGATATAAGGGAGGGAAATAGATGACATGGCCTCTTCACAGGGTTCTCCAAGAAAATCAATCTGTTCTGATTAAAGTCTACTCATCCTTCAAAAAGAACTTTGGATACAATGTGACTGCAAGAAGAATAGTTCTAAAGAGGATTGAGGAACTAAGGAGTACTAGAGCCAAAGATGCACTTCCAAAAACTCTATATATTCCCTTTATAGGAAAAAGAGTGCATCTAAGGCCCTATTGGTTGATGGAATTCATGGATGACAAAGGTGTTGGAAGATTCTTCAGAGTGGAGGACCAATTGAGTATCTCTAGCAATCAGACTCTTTTAGAAATGCAGGAAATGCTAAATCTCTCAGAAGCTGAAGATCTGGAATTCCACAGATAACTTCAGAATCAAATTGAAAAAATAACAGAAGGTTTAGGAAGAAATCCAGACAATTAAGGAAATAGATCTATCTGCTCAGACTAGAGGAGCATCTTGATTACAATTGTGAGCAATTTCTTTGTGTACTATGCATTGTTCAACTTTTAGCAATTTGTAGCAATTATCAGTTTTATCTACTATTTTTCAATCTGTATCTTTAGGATGTTTTGTTATCATCAAGTTTCTCTTAATTTATGGCTACAATTCCAGTAGACATAAATTGGGGGAGATTGTTAGGAATATGTTGTGTATTTGATCGTAAGCTAAACAAAATAACTTAGTAGATTTAACTTAGTGAATATTGTAGCACCCTGTTAGGTCACACACACTGTAGAAGGGGGTTGAATACAGTGTGTGTGACCTAACAAGTGGTATTAGAGCAGATCTGTTAACACACAAATAGTTTAAGATTCAAAAATAATCATGTCTGAAGAAGAATAAACTCCAACCAAACCCACCAAAACTGAAGAACCTCCAAAGACTCAAATCCATAATCGCTATGAGACTATTAGAGTTCCCATACTGAAACTATCTGAATATCCCATATGGAAGGTGAGGATTTCTATGTTTATGGAAGCTACATATTCAGGATACCTTGACAGAATCAATGAAGGACCACACAAGCCAACCAAGCTCTCTATTGTAGTTGCAGATCAGCCAGCACAGACAGTACCAAAGGAAAAAAGTGAATATATAGCTGAAGATATCTCATCTATTGCTAAGGATGCAAAGGTACGACATTTGTTGCATAGTGCCATTGATAATGTCATGTCAAACAGGGTAATCAACTGCAAGACTGCAAAGGAGATATGGGATGCCTTGGAAACAAGATGTCAGGGAACTGATTCAATTAAGAAGAATAGGAGGACTATACTCACTCAAGAGTATGAGCACTTTGACTCAAAACCTGATGAGTCATTAACTGGATTATATGACAGATTTGTCAAACTCTTGAATGATCTGTCACTGGTGGACAAGGAATATAAACTTGAAGATTCAAATCTTAAATTCCTGTTAGCTCTTCCTGAAAGTTGGACAACTATGTTCTTGATGAAACAACTCTTGATGAAATTTATGGGATGCTCAAGACTCATGAACTTGAGACGGAACAAAGAAGCAAGAGGAATGGAAGGAAGTCAAGGACAGTTGCTCTTAAGGCTAAGGAGGATGTCCCCAAAGTAGTTGCCTTAAGAAAAGTCAAGGGAAAAGCTCTCATCACAATGTCTGATACCGAGTCATCAAGTTCTGATAGTGATGATGACTCCGAAACTGAAAGCTTACCTGAGATGGATCCTGATGAAGAGATGATGAAGCTGTGTGCTCTTATGGTGAAAGGAATCATAAGGATTGCATACAGGAAATTTAGAAAGGGAAAGAAATTTTCCAGGAAAGGTGCAAGTTCTGATAAGAAGAGTTTCAGAAAATCTGAAGCCAAAGGAGGAAAGTCTGACAGAGGAGATTACTCAAATGTCAAATGCTACAACTGTGGTGAGAAAGGCCACATATCTCCTGATTTCAAAAAAGTGAAGAGTGACAAAGGCAAGGCTCTTGTCACAAAGATGGAAAGCTGGACAGACACTTCAGATTCTGAAAGTGAGGTGAACTATGCCTTAATTGCGAATGCTGATAGAAGTTCTGATGCTGCCGAGTTAAAGGTACCTCAAACTACTTATGTCTTTCATACTGATGATATTACTGAGTTGAGAAGATATCTTAAAACCATGTTCATTAGTTATAGAGATCAAACTTTAACATGTGAAAGATTAACTTCTGAAAATCTTGCTTATAAAAAAAGGAATGATTATTTAGAGAAAGAGTTAGTCATGTTCCATCAAACTCAGAAAGATAGAGATGATGCCTTTTATGTTAAGGATGAAGTACTTAAAATGAATGAATCTCTAAAAACTGAGTTAGAAAAGGAAAGAGAAATTATCAGGATTTGGACTAACTCTGGCAGAACAACTCAGAATTTGTTGAGTAGTGGAAATTGGAAAGAGGGCTTAGGTTATGGAGATGATAAGAATGATAAGGGAACTATAGAAATTGAGCCTATAGTTGTTAAACAAAAGCCCACGGTAAATCCTGTTAAGTTTGTAGCTGTAAAGTCTGATATTGATAAATCATAAGTTAAAGAGAAATTAACTTCTGACAAACCAAAACAGGATAAGCCAACTGAAGTTAACATAGGCTTAATGACAAAGAAGCAGTTTAAGCATAAGTTGAAAGATGTTAAGAATGTAAGCAAGGTAAATCCACCAAGAAAAAATAGGAATAGAAAGGAAGGTGTTAATAAAAGCAATGATTATAAGCCTGTTCCTAATGCTCCTAGAAAGAAATGTTATAACTCTGGAAATTCTAACCATCTGGCTTCTTTTTGCAGGAAGAATAAGAACATAAATTCCTTACCTTCAAAGTCAGGAGTTAAGAGTCAGTCTGTTAGATATAGGCCACAAAATTCTTATTTTCATTGTGGTAGTTTATGGCATTCCATTTATACTTGTAAGGAATATCATAGTTTGTACTTTGATTTTTATCAAATAAAACCTTCTTTAAAGAAAGTTAGTATTATTCCTTCTAGTGTAAGTTCTGATGCAAAGTCTGATACTGTAAATGCTGATAAGAAAAATGTTAACAAAAACTCTGATGCTAAATCCACTGCAAATGTTAACAAACTTATTAAGGCCAAAGGATCCAAGCAAGTCTGGGTCCTTAAAACTAATCATTAGTGGTCTTTGTGATTGCAGGGCAACAGGAAAAACATCCTAGTTCTGGACAGTGGATGTTCAGGACATATAACTGGAAATAAAGCCCTACTATCAGACTTTGTGGAAAAACTTGGCCCAGTTGTTTCTTATGGAGATGGCAACATTGGAAAAACTCTGGGATATGGCAATATCAATCTTGGGAATGTCATCATTGAAGAAGTAGCTCTGGTCTCAGGACTTAAACATAATCTGCTGAGTGTGAGTTAAATATGTGACAGAGGTTATCATGTGGATTTCTTTGAAGCACACTATGAAGTTGTAAGCAAATCTACAGGCAAAGTTGTTCTGAAAGGATACATGCATGGTAACATTTATGAAGCCAAGCTTTCAACAAGTACTGATGGTTCTGCAATCTGTCTGTTGAGTAAAGCATCAATTGAAGAAAGTTGGGATTGGCACAAGAAACTCTCTCATTTAAATTTTAACAATATAAATGAACTAGTCAAGAAAGATCTTGTGAGAGGACTGCCAAAATCAGTATTTGCTCCTGATGGCCTTTGTTATTCATGTCAAAAGGCAAGACAAAGAAAATCTTCTTTCAAGAGCAAGACTAAATCATCAATTCTTGAGCCTTATCACCTACTACATGTTGATCTATTTGGTCCAGTGAATGTCATGTCTATTGCAAAGATGAAATATGCTATGGTCATAGTGGATGAGTTCACCAGATACACATGGGTGTATTTCTTGTACACAAAAAGTGAAACTGCATGTATCTTGATTGATCATGTCAAACAACTGGATAAATTGGTCAAAGACTCTGTGAAAATCATAAGGAGTGATAATGGCACTGAGTTCAAGAATTTGATTATGAAAGAGTTCTGCAAAAACCATGGAATAAAGCAGGAATTTTCTGCTCCTGGAACTCCACAGCAAAATGGAGTTGTTGAAAGAAAGAATAAAACTCTTATTGAAGCTGCACAAACTATGCTTGATGAAGCAAAGTTACCAACCTACTTTTGGGCTGAAGCTGTGCAGACTGCTTATTTTACTCAGAATGCTACACTTATCAACAAGCATGGAAAAACACCATATGAGATGGTGAAGAAAAAGAAGCCAAATCTGAAGTATTTTCATGTATTTGGATGCAAGTATTTTGTTCTTAAAACTCATCCTGAACAGCTATCCAAATTTGATTTAAAAGCTGATGAAGGAATTTTTGTTGGATATCCACTTTCCATAAAAGCCTTCAGAGTCTACAATTTAAGAACAAGGGTAATCATGGAATCTATCAATGTCTCTTTTGATGATAAGAAGATTACTGGACTTGAAGATTTCAATGATCATAATTAGCTGAGATTCGAAAATAAAGTTTTAAATTCTGATTCTGTAAATCCTGACAGTCTAAATCCTGATACTGTAAACTCTGATGGATTAAACTCCGATGTTATTGAAACTGTTGTAACTACGCCAAAGGAAAATACACCTGGCAGGGGGAGCATACTGAAGATCCAACCACATCTCAAGAAGCATCAGAATCTACAACAGGCTCTTCAAGTTCTGATTCATCAAGTTCTGATAGGCCAAGTTTTGATAATTCTGGAAACTCATGTTCCGATATTTCTGGAAACTCAAATTCTGAAGGATCCAACTCAGAGAGCATAATTTCAGGGGGAGCATCAGAAAATGTTGATGGAGATAATATGGATCATGAGGAGCATCCAGTTCTAGAGATAACCTTCCATCTACAAGGAAGTGGACTAAAGCACATACACCTGACTTAATTATTGGTGATGCAGGTGTCAGAACTAGAACAACTACATCAAATGAATGTCTCTATCATTCTTTCCTTTCTCAGACTGAACCAAAGAAAGTGGAAGAAGCTCTTCAAGATGCTGATTGGGTGCAAGCAATGCAGGAAGAGTTAAATGAATTTGAAAGAAATAAAGTCTGGACCCTAGTGCCAAGACCAAAGAATAGGTCTGTTGTTGGTACAAAGTGGGTGTCCAGAAACAAAACTGACAGTGATGGCATAATTACAAGGAATAAAGCAAGGCTGGTTGGAAAAGGATACTCTCAACAGGAGGGAATTGATTATGATGAAACATTTGCACCAGTTTCTAGATTGGAAGTCATAAGGATATTTTTGGCTTATGCTGCTCACAAGAAGTTTAAAGTCTTTCAAATGGATGTTAAAAGTGCTTTTCCTAATGGAGAATTGGAAGAGGAGGTATATGTTGAACAACCTCCAGGCTTTGTAGATCCTAAATTTTCCAATCATGTCTACAGGCTTGATAAAGCACTTTATGGCCTTAAGCAAGCTCCAAGAGCATGGTATGAGACATTAGCTCAGTTTCTTCTGGAAAGTGGATTTAACAGAGGGACCATTGAAAAAACTTTATTCTACCTCAACCATGGAAAAGACTTACTTTTGGTGCAGATATATGTTGATGATATCATTTTTGGTTCTACAAATGATAGACTTTGTAAGAAGTTTACCAAGCTGATGCAGTCAAGATGTCAAATGAGTATTATGGGAGAACTTAACTATTTTCTGGGCCTTCAAGTCAAGCAGAATGAAGAAGGAACTTTTATTTGTCAATCTAAGTATACCAGAAATTTGTTGAAGAAGTTTGGAATGCAAGATTGTTCAAGTGCATCCACTCCCATGGCCACTACAACAAAATTGGATAAGGATACTGGTAAATCAGTAGATATTACTGATTATAGAGGTTGCAAAATTGACAGGAAAAGCACAAGTGGAAGCTGCCAATTTCTTGGAGGCAGATTGGTTTCTTGGTTTAGCAAGAAACAGAAGTCAGTTTCCACATCAACTTCAGAAGCTAGAATACATTGTTGCAGGAAGCTATTATGCACAGATTCTTTGGATGAAGAATCAGTTACTGGATTATGGGTTAGAATTTTCTAAAATCCCTATTTACTGTGATAATCAAAGTGTTAATGCTATGACAGGTAATCCATTTCAACACTCAATGACAAAGCACATCAGCATTAGGTACCACTTCATAAGGGAATATGTGGATGAAGGTACAGTGGAATTGCATTTTGTTTCAATAGATCAACAACTAGCAGATATCTTCACAAAACCACTATGTGAAGCTACTTTTACAAGATTGGTAAATGAACTTGGAATGGTTTCAGGTTCTTTCTCTAAATCTGCCTAGTTTATGTTCTGATACATCAGACTTTATGATCAGTATTTACAGATATTACTATCTTGGTGTATTCTGTGCTTAAATTGAAATTTGCTTAAGTGTTGATTGTTGTCTGATGTGAATTTCTAAACTCTGATAGTGATATGAATGTTTCTGTGACTATTCAATCCAATGAGGATAAATGTGCTAGATGCTGACCTAGTAGTCTTTAAATACTAAAGATCCCATGTTTGAAGTAATTGTTTATGTGGAAATCTTTTAACACAAGCAAATTCTGATATTGAGCTTAGTTAAGTTTACTTTGTGTATCTTATTACTAAGTCAAAAACTAGAATAATGCTTCTTATCTGTTAAGTTCTGTTATTTTTAAATCTTATGGATGTACTAAGTGTTGATAAGCCTCACTTATCAAAAGAAAAAGAAAAGAAATAAAAATCAGGTACTCCTTTGAGATCTAGAGTAAAAATGTGGAAGGGAAGACCCAAGTGCATTGCTGGTATTAAGTAATATGCATTAGAAATGTAAAAAAATTCTTGGTGACTTTTCACACTCTATGATTACTGGAGAAATACTCTGATAACAGCATAAATTCTGATAAGCAGTCGTGACTCACTTACACTGAGAAGCCACTATAAAATGGAATTTCAAAAGATGCATAAAATGAGCACAAAACAGTTGAGGTGGACTCATGCATGAACTCATTCTATAGTAGACTTCAGAATAATGACAGATTTTGAGCAAAGTTCTTAGTTATGCCTTATTTCTAAGATGTACTGAAGTGAATCCAACTTTACTCTTTGTCTGATATTTAGCTTAATGCACACACATACACTCCATATAAATAATGAAAATTACTGTGGTGATAAATGTTGTTTTAGATGAACAATTTAAGTGTCAATTGCATAAATTCTGAGGACAAGTTCTGATGATTAAGTTATGTTGAACCCATATCAGTATTTGTGTGAAGAATTACATGAATAAACATTCACTTTTCGAGTTAAGAAGCCATATTCTGATGACTTTTAATTTATGATAATAATCAAGTTCTGATGCTGATGTGGCAGTATTTACTTACTTGGTTTATTTTTGGTCATTACTTGAATGGTCATATTTTTACAGAATATTGGTTTATGTGAGATAAAACAGTCATAATCATTATGGGTTAGCGGTTAGCGTGTATGTCTTGAAAAACTGCATGTGCACAATAATTGTTAATTATATCCCGTGCCCATTAACTCTGGCTTTAGATCTTTTACTGACTGTTATTATTACACATCAGTCTAGGGAGTCGAGGGGTCATTATTTTTACTTGTAATTTTTAACCAGTCCTCGCGTCCCTTGGTATTCTATTGGCTATTTAAACCGACTATTCATTCCAGCCAAAACATCTTTCATTTTCTCACAAACTCACTCTCTTTTTATTCTCATCAACAAAAATGGTCCGTTTCAACTTGTTCCTGAACTGTGAAACCTTTAACATCGAGTTGAGTTGTGATCAATGGCAAAGGGAGTGGCATGTCACTGCCATTCCTGAAGAGCTTTGGAACTCAATTCCACAAGAGGTTCACACAGAACTCTTGTTCTTTTCAATGGAGTACCATCTCCATCTTGATAGGTTGGAAGAGGAAAGGAGAGAAGCTCTCCGTCAGTAAGAACGAATCATTCGTCTTGCAGTGCTCTTCTTCAGCAGCAAAATAAGCTAGTCGTTAGGTCTTCTTAGACTAGGACTAAGGCTATTGATGTTAAGAATCGTAGAATAGGCCTATCTTGTAATTTTTGCATGTAATTGATAAATTTCATGAAATGTACTCATCTGATATATCAATGAAATTTTCTTTAATTACAAGATTTGTTCTTTGTTTCTCAAATTATGTGACTGTGCATGTTTGTTTGCAATTTATTAATCTTTACTTCATCAATTTTTAATTTTATTTTGTGATGAATGTTTTGATTAAATTCTGTTGATTGGAGGAAACAACTGAGGAGCAGGTTCAAACATCAGAACTTGTTGTTGTAGAAGCTGAGAAGATCTCTTCTCAGAAAGATACTGTAACTGGGAGTTCTAGGCCTCTCAAAAGGCTTAGAAAGTTAAATCCTGATGATAAAGCTCCTACAGTGTCTCCACCCTTGAAGAAAATGAAAAAGCAAAGAGCTCACAGGGACACAGTTGAGTCAGATTCAGAAGATGAGGAAGCAGCTAAGGAAGGGGGTCAGGAATCTCCGATCCCAACATAACCAATTGTTATTGAATCACTTCCTTCTGCACAACCAGAAACTGCTCAGGACAGAGTGCCTACACCTCCTGTGTCACCTATAATTGAACAAGGACATACTGAAGACCCAGGTACAAGTGCTGAAATTGATATTCATAAGTTGAATTGTGCCTGAGGTTCTGTACTTGGAAGCTCCAGTAATTCAATTCACTCCACCAACAACACCGATTCAAGATGCTGATTTCAATGAAGATATTCCAACTACACCAATTAAGAATCTGGATGATGAAAATTAGACTTTAGGTGGGCATCAAGATTTGACTGTTGATCAGAACTTAGCTGCAGATCAGAATTTAGAGGATGATGTTGAAACCTCGATTGCCTCACATACTGCTATTCTATCAGAGGATGCTGATACTGCCGGATCTATAAGTTCTGATGCTGATAATGCTGAAACTACTGGTGAAGCTGCTGCTAATTTAGATGCTGATGCAGCTGGTCCATCAGGACATGCACCTCACCAAACAGTTAATAAAGCTGATTTAGTCAAGAAGTTTGTTAGAGGAGAAGCACCAGTACCTTGGAGTGAAACTCCTAGAGGAAAGAAGTGGACTAAGGAATGGAACACATTTAGTTTCGTTCCTTCTGAAAAGATTCTTGCTGAGCATCTGGCAAAAGCTGATGATATGCTGATAAATGCTGATTTTAAGGCATAGCTGAGAGTTACTACATTGAGTACTAGGCACCTTTAAGGTCTACACTCAACAACTCATGCTAAGGTGAACAAAATTCAAGAAACCTTGATCCAGCAAGATATGAATGTGAAACTTGAAAAGAACAGATTTTTCAAGCCAGCCTTTAACATAATTGCCTACATTGAGAAAACTCAGGAGAAGCAACAAACTCAGATTGATGACATTCTAAAGAATCAAGCTTCTCAGCAAACTCAACTCAATGAGATCCAATCCTCAGTGGAATTGCTTGTCTCTCTTCTTTTACCTGTTGATGCCAAAAAGGGGGAGAAAGTTATTAAGTCCAAATGCAAATCTATTTAGACACTGAAGGGAAAGGATAATGGAAATGATGACCAGGGAAACTCTGATAAGGGTAGAGGTCAAATTCAAGGCAAAGGATTTTCATCAAGTAAAGCTAGAATTACAAGTCAAGGAACAAGTTCTGATACTGGGAGAAGAATAAGTTCTGATACTGGTAAAAGGATAAGTTCTGGTGAACATTTGGAACTTGATGAAGAAATTTCAAAGGAATTATTTCTTAAAGATAATCCAGGAATGGACTTTGAGAGTCTAAAGGAAGAAGAAGCTAGACTCAAAGCAGAAAGTGTCAAAACAAAATCTAAAGCTTCTATTGTTGAAAAGAAATTTCTAAAGCCTAAGGGTGTTGTGATAAAGGAAAGAACAAATTCTGAGGCAACCAAAGCCAAATCACAAGTGGAAATAGATTCAAGGTCCAAGGGAAAAGAAAAAGTTAATGAACCTGTAAAGGTTTATATGCCAGTCATGGATGGAGAAATAATTGATGAAGAAGATGTTAGTCTTACTCTGTTGCAAAAGTAGATTTCTCAAACAACCTCTGACATGGCTCATGTGGTTCAGAGTCAAGACTTAGTAAATTCTGATATGATAGTGAAGCAAGCAACCTCTGACATAGCTCAAGTTGACTTGCTACCAGAAGATAAAGAAAAGGAAACCTCTGACATTGCTCATGTTAAACCTTCAAAGATACTCCTACCAGGATTCACCAAAGCTCAACAGACTCAACCTTTGAAGACTACATCAAGTGGTTTTGAAGCAAGAGTTGTTACAGGAAAGGAAGCAAGAGATAAATCTGGATTGGGTAGTTCTGATAAAAGGAGAATACACAACACTACCAATGATCCAACTTCCTTAAGTGAAACAAGAGTAGGAGCAACTCCTGAAAGATTGAATCAACTTGAATCTGTACAAATGGTTTACCATTCTATTTTGAAATAACACATCATGTTATATTTTATGACAAATGGTAGGCTATTCCAGATTAGGAAAAATGCTATTCCATTGAAGTATTTTGAAGAACTGGAACATGTTCTATTCCTACTTCAAGTGAAAAATAGATTAACAGATGGTGCTGCAGGTTATTTAAACTCACAAATTCAAAGACAGAAGAAGCTTTACTCTGTAAAGTCTGACAGCCCATATTGTCCCAAGTACAGAGATCACAAAGGTGATATTGTTGAAATGAAGCCTAACACTGCTAAAATCATAACTACTTTTCTGGGTTATAAGGCTGTGGAATTCAATCTAGAGTAAGACAAGGCATATCTGATCAGACTAGATTAGGATATAAGGAAAGCTAAAATAAATGATCTCAGGGCTGCTATTTTTCAAACTGGTGAAGATACAGCTGAATTTAAAAATGCTAAAAGGAGGATGGTTAATGAACTTGAATATGTTGAGAGATGTCTTTTGAAGAATTATCTCATAATAACTCCTGACATCAAAGAGATCAGAAATTGAAGCCAAGTCGAAGATCTGCAACTGCTTAAATTCTGAAGTGTATACAGACTGAAGCTAATATCATATCTTAAGGATGGTAAAGCTGAAAGGACTGTAAGTTGTAGTTATCTAGTCAAATTCTCATGTATTTGTACTTAATGTTTTTGACATCATCAAATATCTGTTGAACTTGTATCTTATGCTAATTTACAAGTTGGGGGAGATTGTTAGATATATTTGTGATGTCATGTCTAATATGATTTGTGTTTAGTTTTCAGATCTTACTTAACACGACAAATCAGTACTTAACCAGAAATCAGTACTTATACTGAAGTCAGAACTTAACATATCAGAACTTAAGTTATCAGAACTTAAGATATCAGAAGATATTTATCAGGAGATAATATCAGGACTTAAGGAGACTTTCAGATAAGGCAGGTGGCTGATTGAAAGGAAAGAAGATCAAGACAAATGCAAGAAGAAATATGCATGAAGAAGGAATTCTATGAAGAATATAATACTTGGAAGAAAAGATAACTGATTGATATATTTTAGGAAGCAGAATTATTTTTGATATCAATTAGAACATTATCTTGTAACTGTGTAGTATATAAACACAGACATAGGGTTTACACTATACGTGTTATAATTATCGAAGTTATTATTCATTGTAACCCTAGCAGCTCTCGTGATAATTTGTTCATCACTGAGAGAGGACAGTTCCATATTGTAACAGAGTTTATTGTGTTGAATAAAATCTGTGTTCTGTTACGTGTGTTCTTTAATTCCATTTGATTGTAGTAAACACTGTATTCAACCCCCTTCTACAGTGTGTGTGACCTAACACACCCGATGAATGATCAATTATAGTCCCGACGGATGATTCAATATAGTCTCAACGGATGACTAATTGATATCCACCAGGTGAGTAACTTATGTAACAATAAGTACTGTAGCACATTTCTGCAAACAACTTTGTATAGATTCTGTAGTAGCTTATGAATCATGTAGATTGCTAGTAGATGTGCAGAATAGGTTGATTAAATATAAATATAAGATGTCTTGTAATTCTGCACAAATGAAATGGAGTCAAGTGATAAATTGCTACCCGACGGATGATCAACAAAGCTACCCGACGGATGATCAACAAGGCTACCCGACGGATAACAAGCATGTACCCGACATATGATCAATTCAAATATCTGTTGACAGTGACAACACAGTCACATGCGTCGAGTGTTTGCAAAAGGAATGTGGCAGCCTGTTTAGCAGGGTTTTGAGAACAAATAAGCATTATCATTTCCATGCTATTATGAAGATGTTCAAAGATGCTAGAATAGAGTAGTGAAGCATCATGGAGTTAGACTTTATAGGTTTTGTTTTATTATCTTGTCTTATTATCATATAAACTTGGTGATATATGTGTAGCTAGTAGAACAAACTAACTAAGCAAACACATTTTTAGCAGAGAAACATTTGTAAGCTGTATTCTGTAGAATTTCTCTGTAGTTTTGTTTGTTCACTTGTAAAACAGTTGTGAGCTATTCAAGCTTCACAGGATTCTCTTGATATATATATATATATCTGGTGGATACATTCAAATCCACTAGAAAGTTTTAAAGACCTGAGTTTTTACTACTTTATGTTTGATTTAACTCTGTATTCCGCACTTTGCAAATCAAACATTTAGATATAAATTGAGTTAGAACCATTTTTCATAAATCTCAAAAAGAAGCCAGAATTACATTCAACCCCCCTTCTGTAATTCTTGTTGTATTGTTAGGGAATAACAATTATCTAAGGTAACACCCCCCCTGAAATATTCAGTTAGGCAATCTATGGCATAGTGTGGATTATAGATTTTACTATAAACAGAGATACCAACAGCTGCAACCTTATCATGTTAATTCTTATCTTTGACTAACCATTTTCTTCATTTTAATACCCTTGACAGATTTGTCTCTAGGCTAGGGGAAAATGGTTCCAACCTTTCATAAGGAGGACTAGTAGTCTTTCCCCTATTATAATCCTAATCATGCTTTTTCCACCATTAATGCAAGTACTAAGAGATGCATTCATGGTATAAAGAATAAGCAAGCATTGTCTTAGGAATACATGACATTCATTCAGAAATATTACACATAAAAATTAAGTAAGACATGTATGATATGGAACAAACAAAATTAACAAAACAATCACTATTCTATCTAGTCCAATCCTGTTGATGTATCTCACTAGATATCTCAATCCAATTATAAACTAATACATCTTAACAAACAATTCGGATTAAAAGAATAAATTACTATGTAACAGGATACAGGAGATAAGCAAAAACAAAGGTCTTATATGCAGGAAAACATTCATCTCACTAAAGCAATTAATATTGCAGTCGTTCAAGAAATTGAAACCTGAGATATGTGAGTTGGATCATCTTCAGAGATTGCTATGAAAGCAAGATATTCATAATTCTCCTCATCTGATCCATCCCAAATCTTTCCCGTGCACTATAAGTTTTGACTAGTTGCTTCCCTAAGAAAACATTCCACCTTTGTCTCAACTATTCAACTGAATTCCTACTCATCCTTGTTTGTCAAGCTTCTTGTTCTGTTGTAGCAAAACCCCTGATAGTTACTTGACACATATTGCTTGTCAAACCTGTAGCTATCAAATCTTGTTTATGTCTCAACCTCAGTCTGTAGCCACCTCTTGAACTGAATCTGTAAGAATCTCTGCTTCAGAATAGATAGGCTTGATCCTTAGATATAGCTTATGTACTCCTGGTGAATCTGATGTGACTAAACTTCCCTGAAAAGTGAAATACTGCCCTGACATCCAGTCCCTCAAGTACTTCTACCTGAGCTTCCTTTGATTCAGCTATCAGTAACTCTTACGTTATGTCCTGAGTTTCCAACTATACTGCATGTAACTGAGATGTTTGTTTATCCCAATTATTCTCTCTGACCTCCACAATTTCTGCCTGTATGATCTCATTGATTCCCGGATAAATATAGCATTGATACAAACCACTGTGTGACTGTATAATCTGGAATCATAGAGTTGTCTTAAAATCTCCGAGAAAAATTGTACCTGTAAAAATTTCATTCATTCCTGCGTCTGGAAACCCAGTGGTATCCTATAGAGTAAGTCTTTGAGGAAGATCCACAATTTTCGTCTGTAGGTCTTGAAGTCAGTTCCATTGGAGTAAGAAAACCATTTCCTATAATTTTCATGTTCGGGAATTTTCCGTCTGAATAGCACATGGTCTTCGTTCTCTTCAAAAGATTAAAATCCACTTTAAAAGCCCGGAGGAATCCTGAGTCTACCAATCCTTTGAGTACCCTTAATTTAATAGTTAAGATAAATTTAAGTTTTTCCAATATTTTTAATATTCTTAGAAAATAAATTAATCAAAAATAAATATTTACGTAAAATCTAATTTTCAAGAAATTTGAATTTTCTTAAAAATTAAATAAAATGTAAATTATTATCTAAGAAGAATTTAAATTAAAGAAATTTAAATTTTATAGAAAAATAAATAAATAAATCTAAAAAGAGAAATTAGGGACAACAAAAAATATTTAAGTGACCCAGTTTTCTACAGGGGAGCACAGGTCGCAATAGAGTCTGTACTGTGAGCCGTCTTTGTGTGTGTATGTTGTCTCTGTTACAGTGCCTTAAAAATTTTCTTTTTATAAGCTTGTGAGGCGACTAGTAGAGTGCAAGGAAGGAACAAATAATTCATCTGTGGCGACACCTGGAGACTTGTAGTAATACTTAAACAAAATAAAACAATCCGTGCGTGTAGTCTTGGATGTACACTCCTATTCTCCTATTTAGCTGCCAAATGAATCTCAGAAACCAAATTTATAAAATAATAAATCGAGGGGAAAATAAATTTAAGTTAGAAATATTTATTTACTAAAGTTTAAGTAATAAATTAATTTAGGTAAATTTATAAAATAAATTTATTTAAATTAAGTTCATACAATAAACTTATTTAAATTAAATTTTCTAAATGAAATTTACAAAATAAATTTATGTAAATGAAAAATTAATAAAATAAATTTATTTAAGGATCCTGATTTGTATATCAATCAGTCAGCTCTGATACCAATTGTTAGGTCCCGAATTATCGTAGAAGGGGGGCGGTTGAATACGATAATCACTAAATTAAAAATTCTTTCGAATCTTTAGCTGATATATATTTAGTGCTCGGTTAGTGATTTCGTGTTCTTGAGAGGATTAGTGTTTTGAATGATAAAAACAAGGAACACAAGATATTCAGGGAAGTATATATTCGTATATAAATCCGCGAGGGGTGTTGCTACACTCCGGTAAATAAATTAACCGGCTACAATCTAAGAACAACAAAGTTCCTAGCTTATACAAAGATTTAGAAATCAAATCCTAGACAATGATCTAGCTTTTGTTTGTACTAGGATTTAATTACCGGGTAATGATTATAATGCCCCTATGAATATACAAGAATTAAATCGGGATTTATAACATTACTCTGGTGAGAAGTTAAACGGATATATAAAAAGCTTGAGCTTCTCTGAAAATCTTTGATGCTATTTTTCACCTCTCTTTGGAAAGAAGATGAACATAAATAAATCCAATAGCTTGAATGCTTCTGCTGCAAAGTGTAGTCTTTTTATCCAATAAAATATTGTGACTGAGGAGAGGAGAACTTCTGTGGCGACCAAGAGTACAGGGGGCTTAGTTTATTTGTGTGGCGACCAGGGTGTGTTACTAGTATATAGTCAAACACAAAAAGAACAAGCCACCTGTTATTTACTTGTATGGCGACTTAGCTAGTATTACTAAACCAAAATTGAAGCTCTGGCGACTACTACTAGTGTCTGTGGCGACCATAGCACACTAGTAACTTAACTATACCAAACAAAAATAAACAAACAAGTAAACATTTGTTTATTTCTTTTATTTGCCTTTTCTTTCTTTTCTTTTTCTATTTCTTTTGTTTTTCTTTTTCTCTTTTTTTGTTTTTTTTCTTTTCTTTTTCCTTTTCCTTTTTTTTGTTTTTCCTTTTTCTATTTTCTTTTCTTTTTCTTTTCTTTTTGTATTTTCTTTTAAGTTTAAATTGTAACTACATTAATTTATAAAATAAACTTAAATATAACTTATGTAAATAAACTAATTTAGATTTATAAAATAAACTTTTAAAGTTTATAAAATAAATTATTTTAAGTTTATTAAATAATTTATATTAAAATCCATTAAATAAATTTATTTAATATAACAGTTAAAATTTGAGCTTCGCTAGTCCCTTGAGCCGTTTAGCTGTATACCCTGTGCACCTATTCTCGTACTTTAACAAATAGACGTTCAATCCAAGTACGTTCCTCAACTTAACAATTCTTCTATAAATAATACCCAGATTCCTTTCACGAGCTGTTGGCGCCTAGTGCAACTGGTCTGGTTCACAGACGACTAACCCCGATTCAGGTCTTCGTAGTATAGACTTGATTACATTATTAAGCTTGCAACAACTTTATCGTTTAGACACTGACTATCAATAAACAATTATACTTTCACTGGAATCCTTATGATACTTTAGACAACGTCTTCATTAACCTCTGTCTATACCCTGTCTTCAATTCTTTAGATTCCTATGCTTCAAACACTGTCTATCTTCAATCAATGCCAATACATTGAAATCTTCCGGTAGCACTTGTATACTGAATCTTCAACATTTATGAAACCCTGAAAGTCTTTAACCTTTGTTCTTCACTGAGGCATGATCATATTAATGAACTTCTTTTAGTGACCTTTAGACAGACTTCAGGACTTCTTTTAATCTTCTGATTCTTTATATTTTCCTTGTCTTCATTCTTCCTGATTTCTTGTGTAGACGTAGTATTTTTAACATGTCATGTTCTAGTGTTGTTATCGTGTTAAGTTATCACGTAACTGTTCATACAAATACATAGTCTCACCATCAGAGTCATATGGATCATTGACAGTGGATGCTCCAGACATATGATAGGTGATAAGGCCATGCTATGACAATTTGAGGAGATGGCTGGTCCATTGGTGACTTTTGGAGACTACAACAAAGGATTAACAATGGGATATGGAAAGTTAATTTCAGGAAATATTGTCATAGATGATGTGGCACTAATTGTTGGACTTGAAGTAAATCTTCCAAGTGTCAGCTAATTTACTGATAAGCGATTCAAGGTGAATTTTAAAAAAGAAGACTGCTCAATTTTCAACAAAAAGACTGGTGAAACTGCTCTGAAAGGAGTAAAGAAAAGAAAGCTTGTTTATTGTAGATCTAAGTACATCAAACAAAGATGGAATTTTTTGCTTCTATACCAAGGCATCCATTGAGAAAAGCAAGTTGCGGCACAAAAAACTCTCTCACCTGAATTACAAAGCAATTAATACCTTGGTGAAAAAATAATTAGTGAGAGACATGCCAAATTTAGAATTTGCTCGAGATGAAGTTTGTGAGGCTTGTCAGAAAGGAAAAATGAAAAGTTCCAGTCAAAAAAGTAAAAATATGAATTCCATAAGTGTATCATTGCAACTTATTCACATGGACCTATTTGGACCAATTAATGTCTTGTCTATTTCTAGAAAGAAATATGCACTGGTGATGGTGGATGACTACTCAAGGTATACATGGGTAGAATTTATGCATTCAAAGGATGAAACTCCACACATCATTATTAAGCACATAAAGAAAGTTAAAAGCAGACTGAAGATCAACATTGTGTAAAAAGATTTAGAAGTGATACCGGTACAAAATTCAGGAATGCGGCATTGAGTGAATTCTGTAAAGACAAAGGTATTGTTCAAGAATTTTCAGCTGCAAGAACACCTCAACAAAATGGTGTCGTTGAGAGGAAAAATAGAACTCTAGTTGAAGCTTCCAGAACAATGCTGCAAGATGCCAATCTGCCAACAAGTTTTTAGGAAGAAGCTATAAATATTTCATGCTATACTCAAAACAGATATTTGATCAACAAAGAACATGGAAAATCACCTTACTCAATTTTATAAAAAATAAAGCCTACTATGAAGCATCTTCATGTGTTTGAAAGTAAATGCTTTGCGCTCAAGGACAACTCTAAATATGTGGAAAATTTGACTCTAAGGATTTTGAAGCAATTTTTCTGGGATATTCATTGGAAAGAACTGCCTACATAGTCTATGTGTTTGAACAGAAGATATAATGGAAAGCACATATGTGACTTTAGATGATAACAAGTGTACATGCTTGGAGTGACTTGATAAAAATGAAGTTGAAGCTTTGAGTTTGAAGATCTCAATATTGACAGTGATTCTGAGGATGATGATGAGATCAACACAGAAAATAGAATGGAGCAAGGAACAATTGATCAAGTGATCCATGAAAATGAAAATTGTAATCAAAAAAGAATTTCATATGAGTTTGATGGCACAAACTCAGGGGGAGAAGAAGATAGTGGTTCTACAAGTCATGCCATTGATGAGAATAATTCCATTCAACAAGATCACACCAGGAAATAAGATAAAAGTCACACTAGAGATGCAATAATTGGTGATCCCAATGTTGGAGTAAGAACTAGAAGTGCTATTGTAATGAATCTTTGCATGCATGTTTTCTGTCTCAAATTGAGCCAAAGAAAATTGAAAAGGCCTTGCTTGATCCTGATTGGATAACTGCCATGCAGGAAGAATTAAATCAGTTTGAGAGAAGTAAAGTTTAGGAATTGGTTCATGCACCTAGAAATAAAAGCATTATTGGAACAAAATAGGTGTATAAGAACAAGATGGACGAAAATGGAATTGTGACAAGAAATAAAGCAAGACTGGTTTCTAAAGGCTACTCACAAGAAGAAGGAATGACTATGATGAAACTTTTGCTCCACTTACAAGACTTGAAGCAATAATGTTAGGAATATGTTGTGTACTTGATGATAACTTTAACAAAACACTTAGTAGATCTTAATTAAGTGATTTTGTAGCTTTCAACGGATGATCATTTCAACATCGTTGAAAGGCTTATGTACAATAAGTGTAGTAGCACATTCTTGCATACCCAAATAGCTTAATATAACAGATGTTGTAGAATGTATATGACTTATTAACTACTAGATTGATATGCAGGATAGGTTGGTTAATTATAATTATCAGATGTCTTGTAATCTTGCATAAATGAAATGGAGTTAACTGCCAAGAAAACTAGTCTCAATGGATGCTTCATAAAGCTTTCAATGGATGATCAACATAAGTCTCGACGAATGATCAAGCTGAGTTTCAACGGATGATCAAGATGAGTTTCAACGGATGATCAGATTCAAAAGAGCAGTTGATAGTGACTTGACAGTCACATGTGTTGATTGTATGCAAATGGAATGTGGCAAGCCTAATTCAGGTTTTAGAGAACAAAATAAGCATTTCCATTTTCATGCTAAATAGAAGATATTCAAAGATGCTGGAAAGAGAAGTGTAGCAACATATAATTAGACTAGAAATAGTTTATCTTATTATCTTGTCTTTTTATCATGTAACTTGGTGATATATAAACCAAGGGTAGCAAGTTGAATAATATCCAAGTGAGTAAGCAATTTACCTGAGAAATAGATAGGGCAAAACCTGTAAGGAATTTCTCTGTTCTTGTTTTTCAACTTGTAAGCAGCTGTGTACATTTGTAACACAGAGTTCTCTACTTAATATATATCTCTGGTGGAAAAGTTCAATCCATCAGAAAGTTTTTAAATACTTGTATTTATTTACTTTGTGCTTTGATTTTAATATTACTCTCATTCTGCACCTTTGCTAAATTAATCACAATTATATATTTATAGAAGAACATTTCTTAAAACCAAAAAGAAGCCAAAATTCTATTCAACCCCCTTCTGTAATTCTTGTTTGTATTGTTTGGGAATAAAAATTGGTATCAGAGCAAGCTCTTGAAGAACAAAGAGTTTAAAGATCACAACAACAAACAAGCTGAGCAAAAAGGATGTTGGAGTCAAGATTCTATTTTTGGACAAAGGCAACTATCACCATTGGAAGGTGAAGATGCATCTGCATCTCCTATCTCAAGATGAAGCCTATGTGGACTGTATTGAGAAAGGTCCACATGTCCCTATGAGAGCTGCTACAGGAAATGAAGCATCTGTCCCAAAACCTAGAGCAGAATGGTCTGATCCAGACATTGAACAAGTTAGAAAGGATAAAAAGGCCATGAACATTTTGTTTAATGGTGTTGATAGTGACATGTTGACAACATCATAAACTGCAAAACTACCAAGGATGTTTGGGAAACTATTCAAGTTATATGTGATGGAACTGAGCAGGTAAGAGAAACAAAATGCAACTCTTGATTCAGCAATATGAGCATTTTCATAGTGAAGAAAGTGTGTCACTCACTGACATATATAGCAGATTTCAAAAGCTACTAAATGCTCGAAAGTTTCATGGAAGAATCTATCAAACAAAGGACTCAAACCTCAAATTTCTTAGATCTCTACCAAATGATTGGAAACCCATGACAATCTCTCTAAGAAACTCACAAGACTACAAGAAATTCACCTTGGATAGACTGTATGGAATTCTAAAGACTTATGAGCTTGAAATAGAGCAAGATGAGAAAATAGAAAAAGGAAGAAAGAAGGGAGGGTCCATTGCATTAGTTGCTGAGCAAGAAAAGGAGAAGGAGATAAAGATTGAAGCTGTTGAATCTGCACCAAACTCTAGAGTTTGTGAAGGCAAAGGAAAAGGGCTAGTAGATGAACATGAAGACCAGCTTAGTCAAGATGACATGGATGACATAGATGAGCATCTTGCTTTTCTATCCAGGAGGTTTTCCAAGCTCAAATTCAAGAAAATTTTGGAGCAGCCAAGCCCAACAGGAACATGGTTGATAAGTCTAAATTCAAATGTTTCAAGTGTGGCTTGGATGGTTATTTTTCTAGTGAGTGTAGAAAGTCTGATTTTGGTAAAAAGAAGTTTGAAGATGTTGATTACAAACATAATTACTTTGAGTTGCTCAAACAAAAAGGAAAGGGCTTTCATCACACAAGAAAATGACTGGGCTGCTGATGGGTTAGAAGATGGTGAAGATACAAGCTATGTCAATCTAACACTTATGGCCAAATCAGATGAAACAGAGGTCAGTTCATCAAGTCATCAGGTAATCACCACCAATCTATCACTGTTATCTAAAGATGAGTGTAATGATGCCATAAATGACATGTCTACTTAATTATACCATCTGTGTGTTACACTCAAGTCTCTCACTAAAGAAAATACTAGTCTTAAAGAGAACAATCTGTTTTTGAGTGAAAGAAATACTGTGTCAGAAACTCTATTTGTTGAGTTTGAAAAACTGAAAATAGAATGCAAGAATGCTAAAGATGAATTGACTGAATCCCTTAAGAAAAAGGATATTTTAAGAAAGCAGCTTAAACGAGAACATGAAGTAATTAAGGCATGGAAATTATCTAGAGATGTCCATGCTCAAATTACTAAAGTTCAAGGTATAGAATCTTTCTGTGATGCATCCTGGAAAAAGAACAAGGAGAAGCTTGATTCCAATTTGGTTGAAAGACTTTCAACGGATGTGGATTCGACGGATGATGAAAATTATCCGTCGAATAATCAAAAGGCTTATCCGTCGAAAGATAATGAACCACATCTGTTGAGTGTAAGTAAACCAGTTAGCAAAGCTAATGTAACACCCCCAAATCCGGGGTCGGGGATCCGGGTTGTCACGAGTTCCATTTCCCTTAATAACACCCAATCTTAATAAACAATCAACTACTCTGTACCGTGACCCCACAATAAACACACACACCACAAGTTACAGTCTCAGAGATGAATATCCAAAAGTAACACGAGTCATTTTATTCCAAAATTATATGCCATTACACCTTAAAAGGGTTTCTGAATAGATTTACATTTCTTTGCCATTATTACAATTGATAAAGATACATAAGTCTGGTACATCAAAAGTTGAAAGCCTAGCCTATTGGTAGTTCCTACCTCAGCTACAGCGACATCAACGCCTATAGGAAACTGCGAAACGTTTCCTATCCGCTCGTGAATTGGGAGTTTGGTCCTGTTCATCTTTTCTATCTGTTGTTGTGTGATGAAAGAAGAAAGAAAGGGTGAGCAGCAAGCCCACCAAAATAATATGTATAATGATTAACAATATATGAGCCTTCTTATAGTACTCATGAAAGTCTTGGTCAAAAGAAATGGACCAAGTTTGATATCTTAATGCGATGAAGTCGCAAAATATTCAGTATATATACATATATACTTTTCAAAATCTTGGAAGTCCTCTTCCATGCATAATATACACAGAGTTCCAGTTTATAACTGTATAAAAATATCGTTGCAAGGTGATCTTATATATCTACCCTTGTCTCAACGTTTTTCTGAAAATCTTTGATATGCATAAGATAATCATTAACTAGATATAAGTTGAAAAATATGAAGTTACAAGATACCCCAATATACTTATATCTTTTCCAAATATTACTTGAACTACCACTGTTCAAGTTATAATCAGTTCAAAAGTTCATCACATAGATGAGACTACAAGACAAGATTTGAATAGATTCAATCTTTAAATATCATTATAAATAATAAAGTTACGAGATACTTCATTAAATCCTGATATATATATATACACCTATATATATACAATTCATACACTCCTTGAAAACCTCTGTTATGAAAATTATAAACAGAGTTGCAATATCCAATGAATTTGGAAAGGAGAAAACCTTGACATAAACCTGATACCTTGCTGATCAGGCAAAGATACCAATAAGTAACCTTTTCTACTAGTAGATGGACGAATTCCCCACTGGTCATCACCCTGGTCGCAATAGGACCTTATGCTGGACTGCCACTCAGCCACTTATGCGTTTGATGGACTCCCACTGAGCCACTTACACTATCATGGACGCCCACTGAGCCCATGTTGCTTATCTCGACTCGATAGATGGACTTACTTCCTGAACGTTGGGTAAGTAATCAATTCATTTACCAAAACAGCAACCTCGTTGCGAATATAAAATACACCACAGAGCCGGATCCCTGAGGTTTTGAGCGAGTATTTAAATCATCTATAAAAGGAAGATCTTAAATATAAAAATGAGTTTTGGGATCCGCTCTAACTTTTAAAAATCATTTTGAAGACTCGAAAACACTTTAAAGAGTGTTTGGAATACTGCTGATTTAATAAAGTAAATCAGTCCCGATATATTAGAAAATATCTGAATATTATTATTTAAATAATATTCCCATAAAGAATAATCTTTATACAAATAATTGAAGTAGAAGTTGTAAAACTTATACTTGAAATGAGTATTAAATAACCAAAGATATACTTATACGAAAGTACTATCTTTATTTGAATAATCAAAGATAAGTTTGATTATCGACACCTTATTCTTTAATAAAATAAAGAATATATCTCAGCAAATAATCGGAGTCATAGATCCTCAAATGAATATTCAAAATAATATTCAATAAATAAAATAAAAGGAGTCATAAGTCCTCAGATAATATTCAAGTAATATTCATTAAATAATATAAAGGAGTCATAAGTCCTCGAATGAATATTCAAGTAATATTCATTAAATAATATAAAGGAGTCATAAGTCCTCGAATGAATATTATAAATAATATTCATTAAATAAAATAAAGTGAGTCATACATCCTCAATTAAATATTCAAATAATATTCATTCAATAATATAACTGAGTCATAAGCCCTCGAATTAATATTCAAAATAATATTCAATAAAATAACATAAAGTTATCGAATAAACCTTATTCGATTAATAGTTTTTAAAACTATAACCATATATATATATAAAATATATATATTATACTCGGGAACATCGACTCCCGGTTTTAGAAATATGTTCACCTTTTTATCCCCTATATTAAGGGTAAACTCAAATACCGCTTATCTCTAGCATAGGTATTATGCAACTGTAAGCATTTTAACCAACAGATATATAATCCAAGAATATGAAACAGGCATGCATATATACCATATCACATGCTACAATATATCGCAAGAATTTGCTAATAACAAATATGCATTTATCATAAGATCATGCATATACACATATACATCACAACAACAGTATAACGGGTAGAAAACTTGCCTGAGTGCTCCCGGATAAACTTAAGCTTAGAGTGGGTCCGATAACCTATGAACAACAACATAAGTCAGAATTAAACCCCGGTCGCTTAAGAAACTAGACTTTAACAATTTAGAGTCCTAACGTTCGCTTTCGCGCTTAACGATTCACTTAAGTCGCTCGAGTACTCTCGGCTCCACCATTTTTAATAAATTAACCATTAAGGATTTTAAGGAGATTCTTTCGCGAGTACCTTACCAACTGCCTAATCCACTTAACATAAATGTTTCATACTTCAATTAGTCCTTTAAGGTCTTTAACCTATGTTTCAAAGTAAGGTGAGGGGTAATGTTTTGTTCGCGAAACGTCGTTACTTAAAACGGCCGTTTCTCCTAAACCGTACATCGGAATCAAACGAACCACATATCAAAACGAAGCTCATAACATGAACTATCTAAACATGATAATGGTCAAAACTTAACAGTGAGTTCAAGGGTTCTGATGTTAAGAACAAAAACAGTCTACGGTAAATCGGGCATTACGACGGCTATGTTTACGCGATTTCCCAAATTTTTAACATTCCAAATCATATCAATCCAACTACCAATCAATAACAACTCAAGATACACATCAATGCTACCGATTTCAGTCATAATAAGCTCAAGAATCTCAATCCAATCATATATTATAACATCTCCAAATTCAACAAAACTACTTAACAATTATGCTCGAATCATGCTTATCATTCAAATTACTACTCATCCATCCAAACCATCTCCAAACTTCAACATTCAAACTTATTACTAAAGGGTGTGAAGATTTATACCTTTCTTGGAGGGTGGAAAGTTACTAGAAAGCCTTATGGAGCCTCCTACAAGCTTGATCTTTTCAAAGAAATCAAGAACACAAAGTTAGGTTTTGAAGTTTCTAAAAGTCCGATTTAAAGAACTGTAAAAATGAGGGTCTTACCATTCTTATTTGGACGAGACTTGTGAACAAGAGTTGTAGGCCATCTCAATACCTTTCCAACGAGCTATAGAACACAACATTTGAGTGAGTATTGAAGGAGATATGGCAGTTTGAAGTTGCTGTGTTTATTTTGGCCGAGAGCTTGATGAAGAAAAGGGAAGAGCTTTTGTGTTTTTTTGAGATTTGTTTTGATTTGCCTTGGTTGGTTGACTTTGTTTTGTTTTAATCATTTTTAACCATGAAAAATTGTGTGGTTATAAATCAACCACACTTCTTTCCCTTATGTCATGCTTTGGTCATCATGTGATGTCACCCTCCACACTTGTCCTCTTCTTGTTGGTTTGATGACATCATCATCCCTAACCTCCTTGATTAACTCTTAATTGCTTGCCTAATGACCGCTGATCTGTTATACGGTTCGCTTAACTTTCGTTTTCGTTTATCGTTTATCGTTTGAGGGATCATACCCGGGATCTTATTACTTAGGTTTCTTTAACCTTTCTCAATACATTATGTTACTTTCATGATCCTCTCTTTTAATCCTTGAATTTAAATCATTTTTATTCTGTTACCTTATACTCAATTCTTTCTGTATCTGGTAGGTTTTCGGGAAAAATCAAAGTGTTCGAATTTGGATTCTGACGATCTTTACATACACTTATTTATCATATAGAGTACTAATAATATCTCAGAATATCAATAAAAGAACCCCTACCTAGTGTGGCATGAAAAGTTTTCTCATTCAGCAAAAACACTATTCATAAGGGTTTCAAAAATTTTCCAAAAATTGGGGTTATTACAGTCTCCCCTCCTTAAAAGGATTCCGTCCCGGAATCAGATAGAAAATGAATAGGGATACTTTCTTAACATTGCACTTTCTAACTCTCGAGTAAATTTTCCCACATTGTGGTTCTTCCATCAAACTCTGACTAGTTTGATAACCCTTCTCCTAAGCACTTGTTCCTTTTCGATCTATAACCCTTTCTGGTTGCTCCCTATAGGTTATGTCTGGTCGCATGCCTATACGCTCATATGCCCCTATTTATCTGACATCTGAATTACACTTCCTTAACATTGATACGTGAAACACGTTATGAACTTGCTACATGTTCAGGGGGTAGGGCTAGCTCATATGCTAACTTCCCAAACGTCTTGATATATCCAAGGTCCAACAAATTGTAGACTTAGCTTTCCTTTCTTTCCGAACCTCATCAATCCTTTCCAAGGGATACCTATAACATTACTAGGTCCCTTATTTCATACTCTTTGTCCTTTCGTGTCAAATCAACATACTTATCATGTCCATCTTGGGCTACTACCAGCCGTCCTCTGATTAGATCTATCATATCCTTGGTCCTTTGGACCACTGCTGGTCCGAGCATCTTGCGCTCTACAACTTCATCCTAACATAAGGGAGATCGACATTGTCTTCCCTCAAGGATCTCATAAGGCGATATCTCAATACTGACATATGATCTATTGTCGTAAGAAAACTCAATCCGTGTTAAGTGATCATTCCAAATTCTTTCAAGTCTATTGCACAGACTCTTATTATAGCTTTTAGCATTAGAGCTTTTGCTTCTCAATACCCATTCTTTTCCAGTGCGTAATCGCTACTACCTTCCGTTTCTAATATTATACTGGTTATACTTTTGCTCGTTAGCGTTCTATAACCTTTTAATAACCACGTCAACCTTAGTATCACGAATGTGTTTCCATTCCGAATACTACCACAACTTTATTACTCCATTTTCAGCTGTTTCTATTTCCCAAAGTTTGATCAATCATATAGAAGTAAAGGAATTTGTTGAGAGATCACTATGATCATGAACACTTGTTATATCGCATAGTTAGTACAGAAGGTGGCCAGCCTTTAGTACTTGACAAGCAATCAAACAACATGTGGTATCCTACTAGGCTTCTATCACATAAATAGATAGTCATTCGGCAATACCTCCCCTTCTGGAAGGGTTGTTCTTCTCAGCTTATATGAAATGAAAAGAAGAGAAAAGAACGAATTGAAGAGAATTGTATATGTGAAAAAAAAAATACTGCCACCAAATATCTGGCTTGGAACCTACCTCTGAACTATAGAGGTTTGATATAGGAGAACAAAACATATGTGTATTTATATCAACATCAAGTATTATAGCATCGCATTTTACATGCTTAAATATTTACTATTCCATCCATCATTCTATGGACCCATGCTCTTGCTCGAGCTTATACACAATCACCTTTGAAACTCCCTCGACATCGAAAATCGAATCTGGGTTTTTATTCTAGACATCATCGTTACTAAAATTCTATGCTTGCACTGCAACCTTCCTCGTATAGTAATACAACTCTCTATTGATAAGAAGGAATAAGTATTCAATAGGTAGATAATCGACTTAATTAGTCTATCAATGATAACTTATACATCACCACAACCCGATTAGTGGTACTTAATCTAAACATCCATTCCAATACAACTCTTACGGTTGTAATTAATTGGCTCATTACCCGCAGAATCATTCCTGCACTACTAGGGTCCATCGTTGACCTACTATAGTCATTCATTTTCCATGAAGTCTTAATAGCTAACCATACGGAGTCCATACATCTCGTATCGAATTCTTCTAAGGAGGTAACATGATCACCGTTCATGATTCATGAAGAACACTCCTGAACTTGACGTACATATGACATGAAGCAGATAAAATTACAGAAGAGTTTCAATGAAAGCAACGATAGCAGGTTAATACCATTATTAATCATATGTCTTTATTAGGAGACATGAAGTTCAAAGGTTCATTTAGTCCTTTCGTAACATGGTCCTGGCTTATCTTAAGATATGACTCTCTAAGATAGATAGCCCGCTCACGGCGATTACACGAATTAAACCTTTACCAACTACTATTACGGTTGGGTATTGCACAGTCATCAGAAGGAATGTCAATCTTCCAAACCATAATACAACCTTCACAACTTTAACCATCATCACTGTATTCTTTTGGCACAAGCGCTTATAATTATCCTCTTACCTTTAAAGTATCGGCCACCTCTTTCGCCTTTCCTGATAGTAAAATTTCCTTACAGTCAATGTCATTTTAACCACCTCCAAATAATTTTCTACCTCATTTCAATCACAGCTTATGTGAAGATGTTTTCCTTAAAATCTAATGAGTAAAAAAAAATATCACCATCTTTTTCCATAAGTTATTGCCTCAGTCTTTAGAGGTTAATCAGTGTCACGACTGACTTTCAATCATACTTAGAACATCTTTTATCTTAGGCTCTAATTGCCCTGAACAATTTCGACCTTTACTGGTTCGATCCATACTCTCTCGTGGTTTAGCACGTGCCCCACTTGGCATCATTATAATTACGTCATATTCCCTTTATCAACATTTCTATTCTTGAGAATTTTGAATATTACCTTTCTCCTTGTAAAACCTCTAAGGTTATCCTTGAATCAGTTCCTCCTGTATTCCCTAGATACAGGGCATATCAAGATACCATTTATTAATACCAGAATCATTGTCTATATACTTCTGAAAAATTTCTCCACTGATCCTTAAAGGTTGTTATTACCTTAATCCTTTCCAATTCATACTGTCAAAACTCATACTATCCCTATTAAGGATGAAATGCCAACCTTTATGCATTCCCCTAGGATTCGTTTTAAGTTACCGATGTTCTATCCTTAATTCCACCTTTAAAAAGGTACATGCATCCTTCCATGGATAATTCAAGTCATATATCCCTGATAAGGGTGTCTTATTCAATCATTCCCACCTCGATAGTATATGCCTAATTTTACAATAACATCTGTATTCCAAATGAGGTCAATCAATTATGGCCTCCAAAAGATAACGGCGGTTATCCGCTTTTCTTTCCTAATTTGGTAACGATAACAAGGATGTTCTAGAAGATATTGGTCGTGTTCAACGTGAACCTCTTCTTAATAATTCCTTATTTACTTTTGTTGTTTAATTCAACAGTCATCTCAATGTTGGAATATCTCTCATTCCTGGTGTCTCCCTTCCTGGGTATCCTGCCACCGGTCTTACATATACTTCACATTCTTGAAGGTCACTTCCTTCATCCAATTTTCCTAATTTCTTGCTTCCTTGTCTCCTCAGTCTATCCGCGTCTCAATATTTATCCTTCGAACTATCTCAAGGTTTCCTCAAATCCTCCCAACTTACAGGGGATAAAATATATGTATCTCTTATTCCTTCAATCATCAACTTTAACTCATGGTGAATCACCCTCATCCTGACAATTACATACTTTTCTATTTCTATTGCTATGAGTCTTTAGGGTTTCCTCATACCCAACTCCCTTATCATTCCTCAAACTCTATTGCCTTTATATTCCTTTCCACTTCAGTTTCTTTTTATTTTCCTTTCTCTTATCATTATTTCATGAACCCACTAATCATTGACTTCAAGCATCACATCGTTCTGGGATTCTTGTCATCAGAACGAATCTTGACAGCTTTTACAACTTAGCTTCATATTTCATCATACTCGTCCGCCTTTGTTCTGACTCTAAAGCTTTTACACTATCTCCATAACCTTGGGAATTACTTTCCCGAAAACAATTGACTGAACTTTAATTAGTTTATTCTAACCTCTGGCTCCGTGCCTTTCTTGGTCTTTCACCAGTGGTGGCCCTTCTCTTAGGAGGGTAAGTGACAAAAACAGTCTTTTGTGATTCGTCCATCACTTAGAATCTCAAATGATTCCTATATTTCCTTTAATAAGGTTCTTGCCTCGACTGGTTCAGCTTGTTCCTTGGAACTCTAAGGGCTTAGCGACTTAAAGGCCCTGAAAGAATTTCTCACCGCATTGTTTCCTCAAGGTGGTGGTTGGGGATAGTAGTCTAAGTTCTTTTTAGACAGGTCCATGAATTGCCGTATAGGAGTACCGTCTCAGGTCTCTTTTCCTTACTCGTCTTTCTGTTTCCTTAGTATGAAATGTTTCATCCTTCTCCCATACTTGGGGTTATCTTATACGTTAAAATCCTCATTTTCCACTTCATTATGTTATGGGTTCCTTCTATCTTGATGGCGTCCTCCCTGACTATCACATTCAGGGTTTGCCCTAAATCTTATTCCTCAAACTAGCTTTCATCTAAGATCTCATCTTTAAGCTCTTGAACATTTGGAACCCAAATTCTGTAGGAATACCTCATTATTCCCTTATCATCTTTCTCGGTATTAATCTTTTATCTAATTGTTAGCTCTCTGCCTTCATTCATCACTTTTTCTGGCACAATATGTTCTCTTCCGATAATTCGGACTGTATTGCAATCTCAAACATCTTTTCGGTACCGGCTCCGGTTACCTTCACTTCTATTTCCATTTTCTCAAAATCTCTTATATACTCTCTCAAAGACATGATCATCTTGAGTCTCTCCTTTTTACTAAGGGCATCAGCCACCACATGGGCTTTCCCCGAATGATACAGAATCTCCCAATCATAATTCTTGATTAGCTCTAACCGCCTCCTCGGGCGTATGTTGAGCTCTTTCTACGTAAAATGTACTAGAGCTCCTATGGTTTGTGAATCTCACACTTCTCTCCATACAAGTAGTGCCTCAAATCTTTAGGACAAAACTATTGCCATGAGCCCAAGCTCATGGGTGGGGATATCGAATTTTAAATTCCCTTAATTGTCTTGATGCGTACGCGATTACCTTGTTGTGCTGTATAAGAAGCACCCTAATTCCTTATGCGAAGCGTCAATACAAATCACAAAATCTCCTTTTTCCATCCGATAATGCCAACATAGGGGCCGTCACCAACCTTTGCTTTAGTTGTTAAAAGCTTTTCTCGTATTTCTCTGTCCATTCAAACTTCTCAGTATTACGAGTAAGCCGTGTTAAAGGGGCTACTATCTTTACAAACTTGAACGAACCTCCGGTAGTGACCGGCCAATCCTACCACTGGTAGTTTCCCTAACCGTGGTCATCAATTCCTCAATGGTCCTTTATTCATTTTTGTTAGGATCTTCCACGAGATCCTCCTCAGCAACAATCCCATCTAGGACAACATCCTCAACCATTACATCCTCAATATGAACATCATCCGGTCCTGCGTTAGGACGCTCTATCGGATCCACAATCCGATCTCCAATTAGTAATAAAACATCATCGCGTTGTCACTTCTCAACCTCAGGGTTCGGAGTCCCGCTACCATATACGATAACGAACTACGCTACTATCACGATATTAATAAGGGTTCCCATAAGGGTTTTAACTGTCAGTACTACGTTAGGTAGTCTGACTATGAACTTGGCAAGAGTTCTTATTATCTTAGTGAACTTATTATCTTAACGTCACATCATCTCTCAGGTTTATAACGCTTAGCTCTGATACCACTTCTGTAACACCCCCAAATCCGGGGTCGGGGATCCGGGTTGTCACGAGTTCCATTTCCCTTAATAACACCCAATCTTAATAAACAATCAACTACTTTATACTGTGACCCCACAATAAACACACACACCACAAGTTATAGTCTCAGAGATGAATATCCAAAAGTAACACGAGTCATTTTATTCCAAAATTATATGCCATTTCACCTTAAAAGGGTTTCTGAATAAATTTACATTTCTTTGCCATTATTACAATTGATAAAGATACATAAGTCTGGTACATCAAAAGTTGAAAGCCTAGCCTATTGGTAGTTCCTACCTCAGCTACAGCGACATCAACGCCTATAGGAAACTGCGAAACGTTTCCTATCCGCTCGTGAATTGGGAGTTTGGTCCTGTTCATCTTTTCTATCTGTTGTTGTGTGATGAAAAAAGAAAGTAAGGGTGTGCAGCAAGCCCACCAAAATAATATGTATAATGATTAACAATATATGAGCCTTCTCATAGTACTCATGAAAGTCTTGGTCAAAAGAAATGGACCAAGTTTGATATCTTAATGCGATGAAGTCGCAAAATATTCAGTATATATACATATATACTTTTCAAAATCTTGGAAGTCCTCTTCCATGCATAATATACACAGAGTTCCAGTTTATAACTGTATAAAAATATCGTTGCAAGGTGATCTCATATATCTACTCTTGTCTCAACGTTTTTCTAAAAATCTTTGATATGCCTAAGATAATCATTAACTAGATATAAGTTGAAAATATGAAGTTACAAGATACCCCAATATACTTATATCTTTTCCAAATATTACTTGAACTACCACTGTTCAAGTTATAATCAGTTCAAAAGTTCATCACATAGATGAGACTACAAGACAAGATTTGAATAGATTCAATCTTTAAATATCATTATAAATAATGAAGTTACGAGATACTTCATTAAATCCCGATATATATATATACACCTATATATATACAATTTATACACTCCTTGAAAATCTCTGTTATGAAAATTATAAACAGAGTTGCAATATCCAATGAATTTGGAAAGGAGAAAACCTTGGCATAAACCTGATACCTTGCTGATCAGGCAAAGATACCAATAAGTAACCTTTTCTATTAGTAGATGGACGAATTCCCCACTGGTCATCACCCTGGTCGCAATAGGACCTTATGCTGGACTGCCACTCAGCCACTTATGCGTTTGATGGACTCCCACTGAGCCACTTACACTATCATGGACGCCCACTGAGCCCATGTTGCTTATGCCGACTCGATAGATGGACTTACTTCCCGAACGTTGGGTAAGTAATCAATTCATTTACCAAAACAGCAACCTCGTTGTGAATATAAAATACACCACAGAGCCGGATCCCTGAGGTTTTGAGCGAGTATTTAAATCCCCTATAAAAGGAAGATCTTAAATATAAAAATGAGTTTTGGGATCCGCTCTAACTTTTAAAAATCATTTTGAAGACTCGAAAACACTTTAAAGAGTGTTTGGAATACTGCTGATTTAATAAAGTAAATCAGTCCCGATATATTAGAAAATATCTGAATATTATTATTTAAATTAATATTCCCATAAAGAATAATCTTTATACAAATAATTGAAGTAGAAGTTGTAAAACTTATACTTGAAATGAGTATTAAATAACCAAAGATATACTTATACGAAAGTACTATCTTTATTTGAATAATCAAAGATAAATTTGATTATCGACACCTTATTCTTTAATAAAATAAAGAATATATCTCAGCAAATAATCGGAGTCATAGATCCTCAAATGAATATTCAAAATAATATTCAATAAATAAAATAAAAGGAGTCATAAGTCCTCGGATGAATATTCAAGTAATATTCATTAAATAATATAAAGGAGTCATAAGTCCTCGAATGAATATTCAAGTAATATTCATTAAATAATATAAAGGAGTCATAAGTCCTCGAATGAATATTATAAATAATATTCATTAAATAAAATAAAGTGAGTCATACATCCTCAATTAAATATTCAAATAATATTCATTCAATAATATAACTAACTCATAAGCCCTCGAATGAATATTCAAAATAATATTCAATAAAATAATATAAAGTTATCGAATAAACCTTATTCGATTAATAGTTTTTAAAACTATAACCATATATATATAAAATATATATATTATACTCGGGAACATCGACTCCCGGTTTTAGAAATATGTTCACCTTTTTATCCCCTATACTAAGGGTAAACTCAAATACCGCTTATCTCTAGCATAGGTATTATGCAACTGTAAGCATTTTAACCAACAGATATATAATCCAAGAATATGAAACAGGCATGCATATATACCATATCACATGCTACAATATATCGCAAGAATTTGCTAATAACAAATATGCATTTATCACAAGATCATGCATATACACATATACATCACAACAACAGTATAACGGGTAGAAAACTTGCCTGAGTGCTCCCGGATAGACTTAAGCTTAGAGTGGGTCCGATAACCTATGAACAACAACATAAGTCGGAATTAAACCCCGGTCGCTTAAGAAACTAGACTTTAACCATTTAGAGTCCTAACGTTCGCTTTCGCGCTTAACGATTCACTTAAGTCGCTCGAGTACTCTCGGCTCCACCATTTTTAATAAATTAACCATTAAGGGTTTTAAGGAGATTCTTTCGCGAGTACCTTACCAACTGCCTAATACACTTAACATAAATGTTTCATACTTCAATTAGTCCTTTAAGGTCTTTAACCTACGTTTCAAAGTAAGGCGAGGGGTAATGTTTTGTTCGCGAAATGTCGTTACTTAAAACGGCCGTTTCTCCTAAACCGTACATCGGAATCAAACGAACCACATATCAAAACGAATCTCATAACATGAACTATCTAAACATGATAATGGTCAAAACCTAACAGTGAGTTCAAGGGTTCTGATGTTAAGAACAAAAACAGTCTACGGTAAATCGGGCATTACGACGGCTATGTTTACGCGATTTCCCAAATTTTTACCATTCCAAATCATATCAATCCAACTACCAATCAATAACAACTCAAGATACACATCAATGCTACTGATTTCAGTCATAATAAGCTCAAGGATCTCAATCCAATCATATATTATAACATCTCCAAATTCAACTAAACTACTTAACAATTAAGCTCGAATCATGCTTATCATTCAAATTACTACTCATCCATCCAAACCATCTCCAAACTTCAACATTCAAACTTATTACTAAAGGGTGTGAAGATTTATACCTTTCTTGGAGGGTGGAAAGTTACTAGGAAGCCTTATGGAGCCTCCTACAAACTTGATCTTTCCAAAGAAATCAAGAACACAAAGTTAGGCTTTGAAGTTTCTAAAAGTCCGATTTAAAGAACTATAAAAATGAGGCTCTTACCATGCTTATTTGGATGAGACTTGTGAACAATAGTTGTAGGCCATCTCAATACCTTTCCAACGAGCTATAGAACACAACATTTGAGTGAGTATTGAAGGAGATATGGCAGTTTGACGTTGCTGTGTTTATTTTGGCCGAGAGCTTGATGAAGAAAAGGGAAGAGCTTTTGTGTTTTTTTGAGATTTGTTTTGATTTGCCTTGGTTGGTTGACTTTGTTTTGTTTTAATCATTTTTAACCATGAAAAATTGTGTGGTTATAAATCAACCACACTTCTTTCCCTTATGTCATGCTTTGGTCATCATGTGATGTCACCCTCCACACTTGTCCTCTTCTTGTTGGTTTGATGACATCATCATCCCTAACCTCCTTGATTAACTCTTAATTGCTTGCCTAATGACCGCTGATCTGTTATACGGTTCGCTTAACTTTCGTTTTCGTTTATCGTTTGAGGGATCATACCCGGGATCTTATTACTTAGGTTTCTTTAACCTTTCTCAATACATTATGTTCCTTTCATGATCCTCTCTTTTAATCCTTGAATTTAAATCATTTTTATTCTGTTACCTTATACTCAATTCTTTCTATATCTGGTAGATTTTCGGGAAAAATCAAAGTGTTCGAATTTGGATTCTGACGATCTTTACATACACTTATTTATCATATAGAGTACTAATAATATCTCAGAATATCCATAAAAGAACCCCTACCTAGTGTGGCATGAAAAGTTTTCTCATTCAGCAAAAACACTATTCATAAGGGTTTCAAAAATTTTCCAAAAATTGGGGTTATTACACCTAAACTAGCTAAGCTAAATGAAAAATATGGATCTGTTTCTAAGAACTTTATTCCAGGAGAAACAAGTCAAGTAAAACAAAACAAAAGGGTCAATGTAGGGCATCTATCTATTAAGCAATTAAATGACAGATTGGAGAAAATTGAAGTGAAAGCAGAATCAAAAAGGAAAAATAATAGAAATGGGAAAGTAGGGATTAACAAATATAACAACTACACACCCGATAAATTTGCACCTAGAAAAGTCTGTGTTAAGTGTGGTAGTGTTAAGCATTTGTCTGCTAATTGCAAACTTGCCATGCCTACTTTCATGTCTACACCTCCTTCATTTCCCAGTATGTCTACAGTGCCTGTGAATGTTATGCATGCACATAATTTGAATGCACAGTTTGCTAATATGCCATTTGCACAAAATTCTTACTATGCTGCATTTAGTATGCCACAAATGCCATTTAGCATGCCATAATGGAATACCATGTTTTCTCAAAATATGCCTTTCCATGATAATCAACTTGTGCATGATAATTCTGTAATGATGAATGGTTTTAAGGTTTCTACTCAATTGACTAAGGATGAACTTCAAATGCCCAAGTCAAATGAGGATAAACCTAATAAACCAAAGAAAAAGGCTAACAAAATAGGACCCAAGGAAACTTGGGTACCAAAATCAACTTGATTTGATTTTGTTGTGTGCAGGAAAACAGAAAGAATCTTTGGTATTAGGATAGTGGGTGCTCAAGGCTCATGACTGGAAATTCTACCCTGCTCACTGAGTTCAAGGATAGAGCTGACCCAAGTATCACTTTTGGAGATGATAGCAAGGGTTATACTGTGGGATATGGCTTGATTTCAAAAGAAATGTCATCATTGAGGAAGTTACTCTAGTGGATGGACTCAAACATAATTTGTTGAGTATCAACCAGCTTTGTGATAAGGGCAACTCAGTGATAGTACTGAAGCCTGTGTTGTGACCAATGTTAGTCGCTAAACACGTGCTAATAATTCACCCAAGTATACGCATTCGCAACTAATATAGAATTATTTCTAGTTCATTTCCACAGAGACTAGTTTAGATTAATTTTGTGATTTATGCACTTATGCAACAACGATATGGCTATTGTTCAATGCTAAGATGAATAATAATTTGGGTTTTGATTATAACTACGATTAACTATTGAGACTTATACTAGAGAACATTACCTAAGAGATTAAGAGAACTGAATAATATATAACACAAACATGAGATTCTAAATTTATTAAATACTTCATTCAATAGCCTTTTCATTCTTAACCTTAACATGTAATGGTGATAACACTAATTAGATAACACGAAACTGATAAACGCCAACTTTAGTTGCACGAATACCATACTACCAGACATCCATAAAAGAGATAGAAGCTGAATAGAAACCAATTATATTGAGACCCTATATGTCTATAGAATTTGACAACATAACGGTTTAGTGCACAAGTTATCTATGTGATTACATCGGGCAAGTAAGATGGTTAAAATTACCCATGAATCATGCATAACAATAATGCATGAACCTATTCTAGCATGGCAAGTTCTAAATCCTTAAATTTACTATCGTTTTGTTAAAGATTAACACACTATCTTACAAGTTTGCGATGCTCATAAGACAAATAAGCACAAACAATACTAGGTTATCATACAATCACTACACACTAAGGCATCGAAACAAATTACTAAAGAAATCCATAAATAAATCCGCTAGAATCCCACGATAAGGATTAGCCCATAATTGGACTCATCATCAACGCGGGTTCCGATGAAAGCATGGTATAATAAACGTAGTCTTTATAAAATAAATAATAAACCAATTACATAATCTAGAGTATTAGGTTCAACAAAACATGAAACGAGCATCGAAGATTACAACTTAGAAAAAAGATTCACAAGATTAAACTAGATCTTCTTCGCCTTCATTGAATTGTGCTATAGGTTTTCTTGTCGTCTTCTCCTTAAGCTCTGTTATGAAAAATGTCTTTTTGCCTTCTTTAAATAGCAATCCAATTAATCCAAAATCCCAGAAAAATAGTCTTCTAATTGAAACATGAATCTGGAATTCCGACCTGGCGCGGCCGCACGCTTCACCAGCGCGGGCGCGCTGACATTCTGCTTCTCTAGCCCGGTCACGCGCTAGCACAGCGCGGGCGCGCCGGTCTTCTGGAAAAACTGAAATTGCCTTCTGACATCCAAAAAAGAGATATAATCTGAATAGACACCAATTATATTGAGACCCTATATATGTATAGAATTTGACAACATAACGGTTTAATGCACAAGTTATCTATCGTGATTACATAGGGCAAGTAAGATGGTTAAAATTACCCACGAATCATGCATAACAATAACACATGAACCTATGCTAGCATGGCAAGTTCTAAATCCTTAAATTCACTGTCGCTTCATTAAAGATTAACACACTATCTGACAAGTTCGCGACGCTCATAAGATGAATAAGCAGAACCAATATTAGGTTATCATACAATCACCACACACTAAGGCATCGATATAAATTAACTAAAGAAATCCTTAAATAAATCTGCTAGAACCCCAGAATAACGATTAGCCCATAATTGGACTCATCATCAATGTGGGGTCCGATGAAAGCATGTTATAATAAACGTAGTCTTTATCAAACAAATAATGAACCAAGTACGTAATCCAGAGTATTAGGTTCAATAAAACAAGAAATGAGCATCCAAGATTACAACTTAGAACAAAGATTCACAAGATTAAACAAGATCTTCTTCGCCTTCGTTGAATTTTGCTATAGGTCTTCTTGTCGTCTTCTCCTTAAACTCCATTATGAAAAACGTCTTTTTGTCTTCTTTAAATAGCAACCCAATTAATCCAAAAGCCCAGTGTTAGGGCGAAAACACGCGCTAATATTCACGCAAGTATACGCGTTCGCAAGTAATATAGAATATTTTCTAGTTCGTTCCCTCAGAGACTCAGACTAAATTATTGTCTAATTAAACTCACTCACCAATGTATGATTACTTCTCAATGTTAAGATAATAACACTTAAAATTGTTGATTAAATATTAACTATAATTAACTACTTAATTAACCACTTAACTAACACTTCAATTTAGCAATAATAAAACACTCATGAGATCACAACTTCATTATTACTTCCTTCTATAGCCATTGTTATTACCTTTAGCATGTGACAGTGATGATATTAATCGAATAACACGAAACTGATAAAAGCCAACTTTCATTGTACTAATACCATTCTACCAAGCATCCACAATTAAGATACAAGTCGAATAGTCATCAATTATGTTGAGTTCCTATATGTCTACAGAAATTGACAACACAACGATTTAAGCACAAGTTATTCCTTTTTGATTACATAGGGCAAATAAAACTGTTAGAGTTACCCACTAATCATGCACAGCGTACATGAACCTATGCTAGCATGGCAAGTTCTAAATCTCAAGATCCACCGTCGCTTCACAAGAGATTAACACCCTATCTTATATGTTCGCGACGCATATAAGACGAATACGCACAACCAATACTAGATATCAAGCAATCATCACACACTAAAGTATTAAATAATTAACTAAAGAATTCCATAATAAATCCGTTGCAACCCCATGATCATGATTAGCCCATAATAGAACTTATCGCCATCATGGGTTCATATGAAATCATGATAAACAAACACAAGAAAATAATAACTAAACTAATTATATTAAAACAGAGTACGTGACAAGAGTAAATAAGTCAAAGCAAGAAAACTAGCATCCAACGTTACAACGAAACAAGAATCACAAGAAAATATGCTTCCTCTTCGTTGCGGTGTGCTAAATCGGTCTTCTTCCTTATCTCCTTCGCTTCTTGCGTAAAACACAATCTTCTTCTTCTTAATCCTCTCTGTGAAAACGTCTCAAATCTACTTATATAATAGTCCCATAAAACTCAGATTACATAGAAGTTGGAAGCCAAACAGAAGTAGAAGTCTAAAATAATTCAGCAAAATTCCCGACCCTGCGCGGCCGCTCAGCATATCTCTGCGGGCGCGCAGGTTGCTGTGCGGCCGCTCAGCTTAGCTACGCGGGCGCGCAGGCCTCCACTGGAAAAAATCCAAGTTTGCTCCGTTTCTTCGCCGTAATCTGCCCGTTCCTTTCCTCTCGCAATGGTGAACACATTCCAAGGCTTATTCTTGATGATTCCTCCCCCGAAATGCAACTAATACCCTGAAATGCATAAACACTAGAAAAACGCATCAAATACACAAAATACTTGATTTCAAGACACCAATTTAAGCCATTTTAAGACGTTCTAAGTGGTATAAAATGCCACTTATCACACCCCCAAACTTAAATCGATGCTTGCCCTCAAGCGTCACAGACTCAAAAATAAATAAAAATATGCGTGAATACAATCTATATGAAAATGCAGCGATCCCCCTTACTACAATTAATCAACCAAATTGCCACATCTCAACGAATACAGTTAGACAACTAAAGATCAATAAATCCATGCAAACGGACATACAGCCAGAAACGTGGTGTGTGCAAATGCTTAACAGATATGCTTCGGAACTAGACCAATTACTATGACTAGACTATCCTCAAGGCAATCCTACAATTATACAAAGAATAAAAATTCCAGGCACAAAGTGATATAGAACACTACAAGAACTCTGGAGCTTACTACGGAATCGTGCTTTTTATTTACAACTCAAATGCTTATTTGACCGTGCAATGAGTGAGGTCCACAAAAGACTTGTACAATGATATCCATGTAACGAGCGTTAGGTTAGCGGATCCCAGACTCTAAAAGCCTTAGGTCGCTAGGCACAAAGTCCCCTAAGAACTTAATAACTCGAATACCAAAGAGCCCACTCTTGATCAATTATGCCAATTTTTTTTTTTTTTTTAATTTCTGAGCAAGTGCGTTTCGTTCCATCTTGCTCAACCCTAGACTACTCGCAACATACGCGAGCCGGCTACTAGCCATTTGACGCCTAGCCACAACTAGCAACAACTTCCATAATTTTTTCTCCAAAATTTTTCTTTTTCATGTCTTTATCACTAAGAACCTATAATCGAATTCTAAGCATAATAAGTAGATTGACCTTGAAAACAACCAAATCATAACATAATCTAGCCCTTTCGCATTCTCTAAGACTTAGTGGACTTACAATTGTTTCTAGCATGCATATCAACCTACACAACTTAATATCACTTTAATGCTATCACTACACTCACATCAATATCACAATTCAGTCGATAAATCATTGCAAAAGGGATCATGGTAAATGCATGAGCTACATGACATTCATAAAAAAAAACTATATGGGCATAAATTATGCAACTATATGAACTAAACTATCATGAATATGCAACTAAATGACACACACACAAAATTCCTTAACTACCACCCCCAAACTAAAAATCTTCACTGTCCTCAGTGAAAGTAGTAGAAAGGAACACAGGGTATACCTACTCGGAGTCATCATCCTCATCACCCTCAGTGGGTGGAGTATCAGGCGGCGGGTATGCAGAGTCCTCACCAAAAACTGGCCACTGGATATCAGCTCCAAGGCCTCGAAAAGCAGTCCCTAACGCAAGGGTGAGTTCCTGAGCAAACCTGCTCTGTGTCTCATACATGGCATCCATCCGCCGTGAAAGCCTCCTATACTGGACATCAACCATCCCAGCACCCTCCTGAGCTCTCGAAGAACCAGCCTCATCATGCCCTGGCCTAGCCATAGTAGCACCTCGTGCTGGACGCCCTCCTGGAAGACGATAACCCAGCCCATGCTCCTCAGGCTCACCACCGGTCCACTCCTGCATCCCATTCAGAGTGCCAGAATCAATCGGAGCGCCTGGCAACTGCAACTGCTCATGAGCCGGCCAGTTCACTCCCACTGCTCGGCATAGCTTCGTAACCGTAGATGCATAAGGGATGTTCATATGCTTTGCTCCCCTCAAAAACTTAAGAATTCCTTGGTAGATAAACTCACCAAGGTCCACATAGTACTCCTCATTCAGAATTCCCCACAACAGCTGTGCTCTCTCAACTGTGACCTCGTGTGCATGCGAAGAAGGCAAAATATTAGCACAAATAAATGCATTCCATGCACGGGCATACCTGTTCATGGCGATCACCGGAAAGGGACGATACTCATTATTGCCTGTACTGCGGGTCCAAACTGTGCCCGGTCGACAGAGAGTCGCACAAATCAAATCCAAGTCAAAATCCTCAGCAGTCTTTTCATTCCAGTTCTCCTCCTCGGGCTTCCTCTCTCGCTGTCCAATCACACGGCGAATCGCCGCAGGATGATAATCAACCGTCAGCCCACGGACCACAGAAAACCCATTCTTTTCAGTCTTCGCGTTCGCGTAGAACTCGCGAACAACACTCATCGGTACTGCTTCGGGTGACTCATAAAAAGCTATCTACCCCTTCTCTGCAATCATGGGCAACAACTCACCATCCCTCCCTGATGGTAAAAACCCCCTCTCCTTCAGAATCGGCTTACCCAACAGCCTAGTGTACTCCTCCTCCGCGGCTCTGTTAGTTAACCGAGGCCTTGCAGCAGTACCCCTCGATGAATCAGCAGTAGGAACTGTGATGCTGCTGTCAATAGTGCGTGCTCTCTTGGGTGCCATTGATTCATGAATAAAATCGTGTAAGAACTGATATTTGATGTTTGTGAGAGGGTTTAAGTGTAGGAAGTTTTGTGGGAGATATGTAGGATAGGTGTATGTATATATAGGGTGTGGATTAGATTAGGGTTTGGGAACTAAGGGATAAAATGATGGGGTAGTGGGAACAAATCGTGGGTTTATGGGCTAAAACTGTTTTTGTTTGGTTTTTTTTTTTTCTGAACTGTAAAAAAAAATTTCTGGTCCTCGACCCCTACGCGGCCGCTCAGCATAGCTGCGCGGGCGCTCAGCTTGCTGCGCGGCCGCTCAGCTTAGCTGCGCGGGCGCGCAGGGGGTCACTGGAAATTTTTTTTTTTTCAGCCCCTGTTTTTTGATTTTTTTGTGTTTTTGGATAGGTTATTAACTTCTAAGGGTTCCTGTAACAATAATTCATGGGTTGCCTCCCACGCAGCGCTTCTTTTTCGTCATTAGCTTGACGTTTCGTACCCTGCTCAAGTAGTCAACAAAATGGCACTAACCACTTCTCGGTTTGCCATGTCCCCATAGTAGTGCTTCAACCGCTGACCGTTAACCTTGAATGCTTGGTCTGGATCATTCTCAAAAATTTCCACCGCTCCATGTGGAAACACAGTTTTGACAATAAAAGGTCCAGACCACCTTGATTTCAACTTCCCAGGAAAAAGTCGGAGCCGAGAGTTGAATAAGAGAACTTGTTGCCCTGGCACAAATAACTTTGGATGTAGCTTCCTATCGTGCCACCTCTTCACCTTTTCCTTATACATTTTGTTATTTTCGTACGCTTGAAGTCGAAATTCATCCAGTTCATTAAGCTGAAGCATTCTTTTCTTACCAGCTGCATCTAAATCCAGGTTCAACTTCTTCAATGCCCAGTAGGCCTTATGCTCAAGCTCCGCAGGTAGATGACATCCCTTACCGTACACCAACTGGAACGGTGACATCCCAAGTGGAGTTTTGTATGCTGTTCTGTAAGCCCAAACAGCTTCATCGAGCTTTAAAGACCAATCCTTCCTTGACGGACAAACAACCTTCTCTAGAATGCGCTTTATCTCTCTGTTAGACACTTCCGCTTGACCATTTGTTTGCGGATGATAGGCAGTAGCTACTCGATGATTCACATTATAACGCTGCATCATAGAAGTGAACTTACGGTTGCAAAAATGCGATCCTTCATCACTTATGATTACCCGAGGTGTTCCAAACCTTGTGAAAATTTGCTTATGAAGAAAATTTAGTACTGCCTTTGCATCATTTGTCGGTAAAGCTTTAACTTCGACCCATTTTGAGACATAATCGACTGCCAACAAGATGTACTGATTATTGCAAGACGAGATAAAAGGCCCCATGAAATCGATTCCCCATACATCAAAGACCTCGACTTCAAGCATCACATTTAATGGCATTTCATCCTTCCTTGACAAATTTCCCACTCTTTGGCAACGATCACACCTTAAAACAAACTGATGAGCATCCTTGAACAAAGTAGGCCAGAAAAAACCTGCTTGCAGAATACAAGCTGCCGTCTTCTCACCTCCATAGTGTCCCCCATAAACCGTGGAATGGCAGTCTCGTAATATCCCCTCCGTCTCACAGAACGGGATACATCTCCTGATGATCTGGTCAGCTCCCTGTCTAAACAAATATGGTTCATCCCATATATACCACTTTACCTCATGCAGAAACTTCTTCTTTTGAGCGGATGTCAAATTAAGAGGCATTATATTGCTGACGAGATAGTTTGCAATATCTGCAAACCATGGTTCTTCCTCCTGAATTGCAAACAACTGCTCATCCGGAAAAGATTCATTGATTAACGTCCTATCTTGTGAAGTAGAATCGGGATTCTCCAACCTAGAGAGATGGTCAGCTACTTGATTCTCAGTACCTTTTCTATCTTTGATCTCTAACTCAAATTCCTGAAGTAAAAGCACCCAACGAATGAGTCTCGGCTTCGAATCCTTCTTAGAAACCAGATAGCGAATAGCTGGATGATCAGTGAATACTGTTACTTTCGTACCAAGCAGATAAGATCGAAATTTCTCAAAGCCAAAGACTATAGCCAAAAGCTCCTTCTCAGTAGTGGTGTAGTTCAATTGGGCACCATTTAAAGTCTTACTCGCATAGTAGACCACATGGAAGAGATTTTTCTTGCGCTGTCCCAGAACTGCACCTACCGCATAATCACTCGCATCACACATCATCTCAAATGGTTCTGTCCAATCTGGTGCTGTAATGACTGGTGCCGTGATCAAACTCTCCTTGAGAGTCTCGAATGCTGCCAAACATTCATCATCAAATTTGAAAGGCACATCTTTCTCAAGTAAATTGCACAACGGCTTAGATATCTTTGAAAAGTCCTTGATGAATCGCCGATAAAAACCCGCATGACCAAGAAAACTACGGATTCCTTTCACAGAATTAGGTGGGGAAGATTTTCAATGACTCCCACCTTGGCCTTGTCCACCTCCAGACCCTTGCTAGAGACCTTATGCCCAAGGATAATGCCTTCACGCACCATAAAATGACATTTCTCCCAATTAAGCACCAAATTAGTTTCCACACATCTTTTGAGTACGGCGCGCAGATTATTCAAACATTCATCATATGAGTGTCCAAAGACGGAGAAGTCATCCATGAACACTTCGACGTTATTTCCAATCATGTCAGAGAATATAGCCATCATACATCTCTGAAAGGTGGCCGGTGCGCCACATAACCCAAACGAAACTCTGCGAAAAGCAAATGTGCCAAATGGACAAGTGAAGGTAGTCTTTTCCTGATCCTCTGGTGCAATACAAATCTGATTATACCCGGAATAACCATCCAGAAGACAAAAATACTCATGTCCCGCCAATCTGTCAAGCATCTGATCAATAAATAGAAGAGGGTAGTGATCCTTCCTTGTGGCTTTGTTCAATTTTCTATAATCCATGCATACTCTCCATCCTGTAACTGTTCGAGTAGGGATGAGCTCATTCTTTTCATTTGCGACCACAGTGATACCTCCCTTCTTAGGTACACATTGAACGGGGCTCACCCACGAGCTGTCAGAAATAGGATAAATGATGCCTGCATCTAGCCATTTCAGAATTTCTTTCTTCACCACCTCCTTCATGATGGGATTCAGTCTTTGCTGCTATTCCACAGTTGGCTTACTACCTTCCTCTAGCAGAATTTTATGCATACAATATGAAGGACTTATCCCCTTGATGTCTGCTATGGTCCATCCTATAGCCGATTTGAATTCTCTCAAAATCCTTAAGAGCTTGTCTTCCTCACTACCTGAAAGGTCAGATGAAATAATAACAGGTAACGTAGATGAATCACCTAAAAAAGCATACCTCAAGTGTTCAGGTAATGGCTTGAGCTCCAAGGTAGGTGCTTCCTCTATTGATGGTTTGAGCTTCCCTTCAGCGTTCTTAAGGTCAGAAGTACCAAGAGATTCAAATGGTATGTCCAGCTTTCGCTTCCAGGGAGAAGCGTTCAGATATTGTAATGGCTCGTTGCTATCTTCATCATCGCTGTCAAAATCCCCCACTAAGGCCTTTTCCAATGCATCAGACATTAGCATGTGATCGAGTTCCGAAATAACCGCAGAATTAATCACATCCACTTTTAAGCACTCCTCATCTTCTGTAGGGAATTTCATTGCCTTGAATACGTTGAAGGTCACATCCTAATCTTGGACCCGCATAGTAAGTTCACCTTTTTACATATCTATCAAGGTACGGCTAGTAGCCAAGAAAGGCCTCCCCAAGATTATGGGAATCTTCTTATCTTCCTCAAAATCCAGAATAACAAAATCTGCTGGAAAGAAGAGCTTATCCACTTTGACGAGCACATCCTCAACTATGCCCCTTGGGTAAGTAATGGAACGGTCAGCCAATTGTAGTGACATGTACGTGGGTTTTGGATCAGGCAGATCCAGTCTTTTAAAGATCGACAACGACATCAGATTAATGCTTGCTCCCAAATCACAAAGGCACTTGTCAAACGTCAGATTGCCAATTGTGCAAGGAATGGTGAAGCTTCCTGGATCTTTCAGTTTTGGTGGTAACTTTTATTGCAGAACAGCGCTGCATTCTTCCGTGAGAGCAACGGTTTCAAGGTCATCCAGTTTCACCTTCCTTGAAAGAATAGTCTTCATAAACTTCGCATAACTAGGCATTTGTTCTAGAGCCTCCGTGAAAGGTATATTGATGTGAAGTTTCTTGAACACCTCCAGAAACTTCCCGAACTGTCTATCCAGCTTTTGTTGCTGTAATCTCTTAGGAAAAGGTGGTGGAGGATAGAGTTGTTTCTCCCCTGTATTAGCCTCAGGCAGAGTGTGTTCAACAGTACTCTTCCTTGGTTCCGCCGCTTTCTCCTTTTGCTTAGATTCTTCACCTCTAATTTCAGCTTCTACTTCTTTTGCCTTTTCAGCATCAGCTACTTTTCCAGACCTTAAGGTATTAGCCTTGACTTGCTCTTTAGCTTCCTTCCTGCCTGGTACTTCCGTGTCACTGGGAAGAGTGCCAGGTTGACGATTGAGCACTGCATTGGCTAATTGACCAATTTGATTTTCCAAGGTCTTGATAGAAACTGTCTGACTCTTGCACAACAGCTTAAGTTCCTCAAAATCAGCACTAGTAGGTGCAGCTGCACTTCCCTGTTGAGGATATGATTGCCTTGTAGTATACTGTTGTGGTTGCTGGAATCCAAATGGGTTAAACTGTTTACTCACTCCTTGCTGATATGGTGGCTGAATAGCATTCTGATTATTCCCCCAGCTGAAATTTGGATGATTTCTGTTGTTAGGATGATAGGTCACTGGCACAGGCTGCTGTTGTCGCTGATAATTATTCACATACTGAACAGATTCGTTTACAAGAGAACACTGATCCGTAGCATGAGAACCTGCACAAAGCTCACAAACCATAGCTATTTGATTAACTCCATACGTAGCCAGAGAATCAACCTTCATTGATAGCGCTTGGAGCTGGGCTGCAATAGCGGTGGCTGCATTAACTTCCAGAATACCTGCTACCTTGCCTGACGTCATCCTCTGAGTTGGGTTTTGATGCTCATTTGCAGCCATCGTCTCGATAAGATTATACGCCTCAGTATAGCTTTTAGCCCATAAGGCGCCTCCAGCTGCTGCATCGAGCATGGGCCGAGATTGGGCCCCCAAACCATTATAGAAACCAGTGATCACCATCCAATCCGGCATTCCATGATGTTGACATTTTCTCAACATTTCCTTGTAGCGTTCCCAAGCCTCGCACATAGATTCTGTAGGTTGCTGCGCAAACTGAGTAAGAGCACTCCTCATAGCAGTAGTCTTTGCCATCGGATAAAACTTCACCAGAAACTTTTGCGCAAGATCTTGCCACGTAGTGATGGACCCAGCTGGTTCAGAATGTAACCAGTCTTTAGCCTTGTCCCTTAGTGAGAATGGGAAAAGCCTCAACTTGATAGCCTCATCAGTCACGCCATTATACTTAAAAGTGCTGCAGATCTCGACAAAATTCCTTATGTGCATGTTGGGGTCTTCAGTTGCCGCTCCTCCAAAAGAAACAGAATTCTGCACCATCTGAATAGTGCCCGGCTTGATTTCAAAGGTGTTAGCTTGAATAGCCGGATGAAGGATGCTTGACTGAATGTCATCAATTTTAGGCCGAGAAAAATCCATAAGAGCTGGATCAGCTTGAACAATATGATCTCCCATGTTTACTGGTTCTTTCTGCTCAGTTCCTGAATCCGAATCCTCAAAATCTAACTTTTCCGGAATATCAAGAACTTCGTCTGTCTCCTCAGCTGTATCTAAAGTCCTCTTGCGAGCACGAGAACGAGTTTGCATAAACGCTTGCTAAAGTACCTGAAACACAACCAGAAAAAATAAGTAACTATTACGTCCTAATCACTGAGTCCTAATGACCAATGATGGTAAGTACATAAACTAAACAAATACGCCGAGTCCCCGGCAGCGGCGCCAAAAACTTGTTAGGGAGAAAACACACGCTAATATTCATGCAAGTATACGCGTTCGCAAGTAATATAGAATATTTTCTAGTTCGTTCCCTCAGAGACTCAGACTAAATTATTGTCTAATTAAACTCACTCACCAATGTATGATTACTTCTCAATGTTAAGATAATAACACTTAAAATTGTTGATTAAATATTAACTATAATTAACTACTTAATTAACCACTTAACTAACACTTCAATTTAGCAATAATAAAACACCCATGAGATCACAACTTCATTATTACTTCCTTCTATAGCCATTGTTATTACCTTTAGCATGTGACAGTGATGATATTAATCGAATAACACGAAACTGATAAAAGCCAACTTTCATTGTACTAATACCATTCTACCAAGCATCCACAGTTAAGATAGAAGTCGAAGAGTCATCAATTATGTTGAGTTCCTATATGTCTACAGAAATTGACAACACAACGATTTAAGCACAAGTTATTCCTTTTTGATTACATAGGGCAAATAAAACCTGTTAGAGTTACCCACTAATCATGTACAACGTACATGAACCTATGCTAGCATGGCAAGTTCTAAATCTCAAGATCCACCGTCGCTTCACAAGAGATTAACACCCTATCTTATATGTTCGCGACGCACATAAGACGAATACGCACAACCAATACTAGATATCAAGCAATCATCACACACTAAAGTATTAAACAATTAACTAAAGAATTCCATAATAAATCCGTTGCAACCCCATGATCACGATTAGCCCATAATAGAACTTATCGCCATCATGGGTTCATATGAAATCATGATAAACAAACACAAGAAAATAATAACTAAACTAATTATATTAAAACAGAGTACGTCACAAGAGTAAATAAGTCAAAGCAAGAAAACTAGCATCCAACGTTACAACGAAACAAGAATCACAAGAAAATATGCTTCCTCTTCGTTGCGGTGTGCTAAATCGGTCTTCTTCCTTATCTCCTTCGCTTCTTGCGTAAAACACAATCTTCTTCTTCTTAATCCTCTCTGTGAAAACGTCTCGAATCTACTTATATAATAGTCCCATAAAACTCAGATTACATAGAAGTTGGAAGCCAAACAGAAGTAGAAGTCTAAAATAATTCAGCAAAATTCCCGACCCTGCGCGGCCGCTCAGCATATCTGCGCGGGCGCGCAGGTTGCTGCGCGGGCGCGCAGGTTGCTGCGCGGGCGCGCAGGCCTCCACTGGAAAAAATCCAAGTTTGCTCCGTTTCTTCGCCGTAATCTGCCCGTTCCTTTCCTCTCCAAATGATGAACACATGCCAAGGCTTATTCTTGATGATTCCTCCCCCGAAATGCAACTAATACCCTGAAATGCATAAACACTAGAAAAACGCATCAAATACACAAAATACTTGATTTCAAGACACCAATTTAAGCCATTTTAAGACGTTCTAAGTGGTATAAAATGCCACTTATCACCCAGAAAAATAGTCTTCTAATTGAAATAGGAATCTGGAATTCCGACCTGGCGCGACTGCGCGCTTCACCAGCGCGGGCGCGCTGATATTCTGCTTCTCTGGCGCGGTCGCGCGTTAGCACAATGTGGGCACGCCGGTCTTCTGGAAAAACTGAAATTGCCTTCTTTTCTTGCTGCAATGAGCTGGTCTTCACGAGCCTTTATTCCTTGGACACCATCCTAACACCATATTAGCATCAAATCAATGCTAATTCACCTGAATTCCGGATTAATGCCTGAAATGCAAAAACACTAGAAAACACATTAAAACACCAACAACTTGAGTACAAATACACCAATTCAGAGCTTTATGGAGCGTTATAAAGTATCATAAATGCCATTCAACATACCCTCAAACTTGAATCGATGCATGTCCTCAAGCATAAACAGTCTCAAAGAACAAGATACAAAAATGCATGAATACAACTATATGAATGCAATGATCCCCACAGAATAACTAAACCAATCAACAAGCAACATCTCAACAAATGCAGTCATTTGCATAAAGATTAATCAAACCCCATAAATCAACTTACAAACCAGAGACATGCGTGTGTGCAAATGCTTACAGATATACTATCACAACTAGATCATTAATCATGACTCACTACTCATCAAAGCAATTGGAAGTTTATAGATATAATAAAAGCTAGACTCGGAATAACTTATAACACTTCAATTCTTATATTGGAGTTTTATATGGATTCACGCTTTTATTCAAAACACATAAATAACACAAATATGATTATTTGACCATGAAATGAGTGAAGTCCACACAAGACTTATACAATAGCACCCATGTAGCGAGCATTAGGTTAGCGGATCCCAGGCTATAAAAGCCTTAGGTCACTAGGCACAAAGTCCCCTAAGAACTTAACAACTTGAGTACTAAAGAGCCCACTCGTGATCAATTATACATAACACTTATATATTTTTTTTCTTTTTCTCTCTTCTTTTTCTTTTTCTCTCTTTTTTTATTCTTTTTTTCTTTTTTCATAAATTTCGGAATGAGTGCGTTTTGCTCCATCTCGCTCAACCCTAGACTACTCATATAAAATGAGCTGGCTACTAGCCATTTGACACCTAGCCACAAAAACTAGCAATGAAATCCAATTTTCTCCAATTTTTAAATATCCATGTTAATTTATATTAAGAGAATATCCTAAATTCTAAATATAAATAAGTGATTAAACCTCGACAAACACATAAATCATGACCATGATCTAGCCCTCAAGCAACCTATAAGTCTTAGTAAAATACAGTTATCTCTAGTATACAAATCAATTCAATAAGACTTAACATCACTAAATACGACATCACTACACTAGCATCAATATCACAAATAAATCAGAAAAATCATCTAAGGGATCATATTATTATGCAAATACATGAAACTATATGAACAAACTATCATAAAAAACTACAAAAATAAAAAAAAACTATTACATGGCAAATATGCAACTATATGCACTAAATTATCATGAATATGCAAACTATATGCGACTCACAAAAAAATATATTCCTTCAACTACTACCCCCAAACTTAAAATTTTCATTGTCCTCGGTGAAGGTAATAGTAAGAAATCAGGCATACCTACTCAGAATTAGGATCATCACCCTCAAGGGGTGGAGTGTCAGGCGTGTCTGGAGGTGGATACATGGAGTCCTCACCAAAGACTGGCCACTGGATGTCAACATCTGTGGCTCTGAATACAGTCCCTAATGCCTGGGTGAGATCACGTGCAAACCGACTATGAATGTTATGCATCACATCCATCCTCCTCGCTAGACGCCTATAATGCGCATACCGTGCTTCCTTCTGCTGCTGCTGCGATCCCGAAGGACTAGCCTCCTCTCCTAACTCAGCTCTCCAAGCTGCTCTGATCGCCTACATCGTGCCACCAGCATATGCCTGAGGAGCTCGCCTTCCACCTGGCAGATGGTCATAAGAATAACCAAGACCCTTAGGATCGGGCTTCCCACCATACCACTCAGTCATGTTCAACAGTGTCGAACTATCGATCGGAACACTAAGGAGCTGCAGCTGCTCGTGTGCTGGCCAATAAACACCAACTGCCACACACAGCTTCGTCACAATGGACGCATAGGGTATAGAACCCGTAGTACTCCCTCACAAAAATCTCAGAATCCCTTGGTGAATAACCATACCAAGGTCCACATAGTCCCACTACAGAATACCCCACAACAAGCGTACACACTCCACAGTAACATCATGCACGTGAGAAGATGGCATGATGATTCCATGCACGTGCAAACCTGTTCATGCACGAAGCAGGGAACATGGAATAATCAGTCATGCCCCTCTTGAACTTCCAGTGAGTCTCAGGCACACACAGAGTAGCAACTATCAAATCCAAATCAAACTCCTTCGGAGCCTTCTCGTTCCAAATATCCTAACCGGGCTTCCTCAGTGTGCTGCTCAATCACCCTCCTTATTGCCTCCGCACTGTACTCCACTGTCATCCCCCTAACCACAGTGAAACCATTCTTCTCCGCCTTTGCATTAGCATAGAACTCACGAACCACACTCATGGGCACAGCAACAGGGTGCCTCGTAAAAAGCAACCCAACCCATCTTCAAGATCATCTCCAACAACTTACCATCTTTCCCTGATGGCAGAAAACCACGCTCCTTGGCTATAGGCTTCGAGAGAAGCCTTGTATACTCGGCTCAGCCTTAGGAGTCGAAAACCTTGGCCTCACACCACCTGCACTCGAAGAATCAGTGGTGCTGCTGACTACTTGAGTTCACTGTCTTTTGGGTGCCATTGAGATTGAATAAGAGAGAATAAAAGATAAGTATTTGAGAGAGAATTGCTTTGAAAATTTGCGAAGTGATGGAGAATTTTCTGTATAAGTATGTTTATATATAGGAGGTTGGGAGAGAATTAGATATGGAATAGAATGGGAATTGATTATGGGATTAGTGGGAATAATGGATTTGATTTGGAGAGGGAAATTTGGGATGTGGAAGAGTAAAAATCGGTTAATATTTGTTTTTGTAGTAAAGTCCCCGATTTTCACTTCTTTTTCTGATTTTTATTTTTTTTATGGATACAGGGGGCAGCGCGGCCACGCGCTACCTTAGCGCGGCTACACTGTGCTTCTGACTTTTCAGCACGGCCGCCCCGCCCCGCCAGGAAGCGCGGCCGCACTCTATTTCTGGAAAAATGGCGCGGACCGCCCCGCTTCCTCAGCGCGGGTGCGCCGTGCTACTATAGTTGGCCTGAAATTTTTTATTTTTTTGATTTTTTTGTGCTTTTCTCCCTTCTTTTTTCTTCCTATATCTACTAATGTACAACAAACTTAGGTTACCTCCCAAGAAGCACTTGCTTTATATCGTTAGCTTGACGTAGAAATGCGAGATCAAACGGACAATAAAACGGCACTAACCACCTCGCGGTTTGCCGTGTCACCAGAGTAATGCTTTAACCTCTGACCATTTACCTTGAATGCTTGGCTCAGATCATTCTCAAAAATCTCCATCGCTCCATGTGGAAACACAATTTTGACAAGAAACGGTCCTGACCACCTCGACTTCAGCTTTCTAGGGAAAAGACAGAGACGAGAGTTAAACAAAGAACTTGTTGCCCCGGCACAAATGATTTGAGCACTAGACCCCTATCGTGCCACCTCTTGACTTTCTCCTTGTACATTTTGTTGTTTTTATACGCTTGAAGTCTAAACTCATCGAGTTCATTCAATTGAAGCATCCTCTTCTTTCCAGCTGCATCCAAATCAAGATTCAACTTCTTCAAAGCACAATACGCTTTATGCTCGAGCTCCACTGGTAAATGACACCCCTTACCAAAAACCAACTGTTACGGCGACATACCAACGGAGTCTTGTATGCTGTTCTATATGCCCAGAAAGCTTCATCAAGCTTCAAAGACCAATCTTTTCTCGATGGAGACACAACTTTCTCTAAAATGCGCTTGATCTCTCTGTTAGATACCTCAGCTTGACCATTTGTCTGAGGATGATAAGCCGTAACAATGCGATGATTCACATTATACCTTTGCATCATAGAAGTGAATTTGTGATTGCAAAAATACGACCCCTCATCACTGATTATGACTCTTGGAGTTCCAAATCTTGTGAATATCTGCTTGTGAAGAAAATTAAGCACTACCTTCGCATCATTTGTTGGCAACGCCTTGACTTCAACCCATTTCGAGACATAATCAACCGCCAACAAGATATACTGATTATTGCAAGATGAGACAAATAGCCCCATAAAGTCAATTCCCCCCCCCATTTCGCAAGATCCCCCTCGTTTCGCTGTAAGGAATACATCTCCTGATGATTTGGTCAGCTCCTTGTCGAAAAAGAAATGGTTCATCCCACATATACCACTTCACCTTATGAAGAAACTTCTTCCTTTGAGCGTACGATAAGTCAGGAGGCATGATACTCACAAGGTAGTTCAAAATGTCTACAAACCACGGTTCTTCCAATTGCACTCCAAACAGCTGCTCATCGGGAAAACACTCATTTATTAATGTCTTATCCAGGGAAGTTGCACTTGGATCCTCTAAACGAGAGAGATGATCAGCGACTTGATATCTACAACTTAAATTCCTGAAGCAAAAGAACCCATCTAATCAGTCTAGGCTTCGAGTCCTTCTTCAAGACGAGATAGCGAATTACAGCGTGATCAGTGAAAACTGTCACCTTCATCCCAAGCAGATAAGATCGAAACTTCTCAAAACCATAGACAATAGCCAATAGTTCTTTCTCAGTAGTGGTGTAGTTCAGTTAAGCACCGTTAAGAGTCTTACTAGCATAATAGACTGCATGAAATATGTTGTTATTTCTTTGCCTAAAGAGCTGCTCCAACTGTATAATCTCTTGCATCACACATCATTTCAAACGGTTCAGACCAATCAGGTGCAGTTATGACAGGTGCCGTAATCAAAATCTTCTTTAGCGTCTTAAACGCAGCAAGGCACTCATCATCAAACTTGAAAGTAATATCTTTCTCTAGCAAATTGCACAACGGCTTCGAAATCTTAGAGAAGTCGTTGATAAAATGCCTATAGAAACCCGCATGAACAAGAAAACTGCGAATTCCCTTAACAGAAATTGGTGGAGGAAGTTTTTCGATAACCTCCACCTTGGCTTTGTCCACCTCAAGACCCTACTAGAAACCTTGTGACCAAGAATGATGCCTTGGCGCACCATAAAATGACATTTCTCCGAATTGAGAACCAAATTGGTCTCAACGCACCTTTTAAGCACTAACCCAAGATTGTGCAAGCATTCATCATAAAAAGTTCCAAAGACCAAGAAGTCGTCCACGAACACTTTATATTATTACCAATAATATCAGAGAAAATAGCCATCACGCATCTCTGAAAAGTGGCTGATGCACCACATAGCCCAAAAGAAACTCTCCGGAATGTAAAAGTACTAAAAGGACATGTGAATATAGTCTTCTTCTGATCTTCTAGAGCGATACAAATCTGATTATATCCCGAATAACATTCCAGAAGACACTCGTAATCATGCCCAACCAATCTATCAAGCATCTGATCAATGAAAGGAAGAGGGAAGTGATCTTTCCTGGTAGCTTTGTTCAGCTTCCTATAATCCATGCAAACTCTCTACACCGTGACTGTTCGTGTAGGAATAAGCTCATTCTTCTCATTTGCTACCACAGTGATACCATCTTTCTTTGGCACACACTAAACTGGGCTTACCCAAGAACTGTCAAAAATAGGATAGATGATCCCTGCATCTAGCCACTTGAAGATTTCCATCTTCACAACCTCTTTCATTATCAGATTTAACCTTCACTGTTGCTCAACAGTAGGCTTTCTACCTTCCTCTAGCAGAATTTCATGCATGCAATAAGAAGGGCTGATTCCCTTGATATCTGCTATAGTCCAACCAATTGCCGATTTGAATTCTCTAAGAAATCTCAAAAGCTTCTCTTCGTCGCTACCTGAAAGGTTAGATGCAATAATAATAGGCAAAGTAGATGTGTAATAACCCCAATTTTTGGAAATTTTTGAAACCCTTATGAATAGTGATTTTGCAGATTATGCTGAATGAGAAAACTTTTCATGCCACACTATGTAGGGGTTCTGTTATTGATCTTCTGGGATATTATTAGTACTCTATGTGGTATATAAGTGTATGTAAAGATCGTCATAATCCAATTCCGAACACTTTGATTTTTCCCGAAAATCCACTAGATACGGAAAGAATTGAGTATAAGGTAACAGGATAAAAAGGATTTAAATAAAAGGATTATAAGAGAGGATCATAAAAGGATTAGAATGTATTGAGAAAGGTTAAGGAAACCCAAGTAATAAGATCCCGGGTATGATCCCTCAAACGATAAACGAAAACGAAAGTTAAGCGAACCGTATAACATATCAGCGGTCATTAGGCAAATAATTAGGAAGTTAATCAAGGAGGTTAGGGATGATGAGGTCATCCAACCAATAAGAAGAGGGCAAGTAAGGGATGATGACATCATAAGCATGACATAATCATGACATAAGGGGAAGGAGATGTGGTTGATTTAAAACCACACAAAGTCAAGGTTAGAAAGGTAATTACCCAAAAACAAAACAAAAGCAACCAACCAAAAAACAAATCAAAGCAAAAAAACACAAAAATCTCTCTTTCTTCTAAGCTTGCTCTCGGCTTTTCTTCTTTTTCAAAGAAGAAATTTCCGAAATTCAAGATCCAAGGCTTGTTAATTAGTGAGGTAATTATCTAAGGTTCCTTGTACATAGATATGGATGTCCTATAAGTTTAAGCTTCTAATTCCTTCACAATCTCTTCCAATAAATCATGGAAGAAGATGGTGAATAGTGTTTTTCAAGAACTAAAATTTTTGTTCTTGAAGTTCTGTTTAGTTTAAGCTTGGATAAGGACTTTAAGGGTGATACCAAGCCATTCTCTTGATTCTCCACTCTCCAAGGAAGGTATAAACTCCAAACCCTAGCTTTAGTTTTGAGTAATTAGGAATGAATATGATTGATATGATATATGTGAAGCATGATGCTTGTTTGTTTAAAGTTTGGTTGAGTTTGTAGAGATTAGTTGGTTTTGTGGTGTTTTTGGAGTTGTAAATCTTGATAATTAGTTAAAGAACTTAAGTAAAGCTTTTAGTTCATGTGGGGAATAAGTATAAATTGTTAATGTTGAGTTGTTGGGGATGTTATGATGTAGTATGGATGGAGTTTTGATTTGGTTGTGAATTGGGGTTGAATTGTGGTGGATTTGGAATGGTATAAATTTGGGAAATCGCGTAAATATAGCCGTCGTAATGCCCGATTTACCGTAGACTGTTTTTGTTCTTAACATCAGAACCCTTGAACTCACTGTTAGGTTTTTACCATTGCCATGTTTAGATAGTTCATTTTACAAGCTTCGTTTTGATATGTAGTTCATTTGATTCCGATGTACGGTTTAGGAGAAACGGCCGTTTTAAGTAACGACGTTTCGCGAACGAATCATTACCCCTCGCCTTACTTTGAAAGCTTGGTAAAGGACCTTAAATGACTAATTGGGGTAAGAAAAATTTATGTAAGGTGTAATAGGCAGTTGGTAAGACATTTGCGAAAGAATCGCCTTAAAACTCGTAATGGTAAATTTATTAAAAATGGTGGAGCCACGGGTACTCGAGCTACTTAAGTGAATCGTTAAGCGCGAAAGCGAACATTAGGACTCTAAATGGTTAAAGTCTAGTTTCTTAAGCGACCGGGGTCTAATTCCGACTTATGTTGTTATTCATAGGTTATCGGACCCACTCTAAGCTTAAGTCTATCCGGGAGCACTCAGGCAAGTTTTCTATCCGTTATACTGTTGTTGTGATGTATACACTTGTATATGCATTATCTTGTGATAGATGCATGATGGTTAAATTAGAAAATTCTTGCGATATATTGTAGCATGTGATATGGTACATATGCATGCCTATTTCGTATTCCTGCCATATATATCTGTTGGTTCAGTTGATAATACCTATGCTAGAGAATAGCGGTAATTTGCATATACCCTTAGTATAGGGACCCAAAGGTGGAAACATTTTCTAAAACCGGGAGTCGAGGATCCCGAGTAGATTTTATATACATATATATATGGTTATATATATGGTTATAGTTTTCAAAACTATTAATCGAATAAGGTTTATTCGATAAATTTTTATTATTTAATGAATATTATTTTGAATATTCATTCGAGGGCTTATGACTCCGTTTATTTTATTTAATGAATATTATTTTAAATATTCATTCGAGGGCTTATGACTCCGTTTATTTTATTTAATGAATATTATTTTGAATATTCATTCGAGGGCTTATGACTCCGTTTATTTTATTAATGAATATTATTTTGAATATTCATTCGAGGACTTATGACTCCGATTAATTACTAATTATTATTCTTTATTTTATTAAGGAATAATGTGTCGATAATCAAACTCACTTTTGATTATTCGAATAAAGATAGTACTTTCGTATAAGTAAATCTTTGGTTATTTAATATTCATTGCAAGTATAAGTTTTAAAACTTCTACTTCAATTATTTTTATAAAGATTATTCTTTATGGGAATATTATTTAAATAATAATATTCAGATATTTTTTATATATTGGGACTGATTTATTTTATTAAATCAGCATCACTCCGAACATTCTTAAAAATGTTTTGTGAGTCTTCAAAATGATTTTTAAAAGTTAGAGCGGATCCCAAAACTCATTTTTATATTTAAGATCCTCCTTTAGAAGGGGATTTAAATACTCGCTCAAAACCTGAGGGATTCGGCTCTGTGGTGTGTTTTATATTCGCAACAAGGTTGTTGTCTTGATAAAAGAATTTTGATTACTTACCCAACACTCGGGAAGTAAAATTCTTGGAACAAGTTAATCCATTAACAGGCATCGCCTGGGAAATATCGGTGAGTTTTCCTTTCCAACTAGATACGACTTCTTGGTTGAGCCGTATCAACAAGTTTCTACTTGGGGAAAAGGGGGACGAGCTTTACGTTTCAGAGTCATGGATTTCATCTGAACTAGGAGTGGCGTAAGTGGTCAAGTAGCGCCGGCCCAGCCTTATTATATTGGCCCAAATGGCCTGGAAGTTCCGCTAAGGCGGTCCATTCCTTAGGAGTTCAGTGTTCGGTTGACAAGTAAATCCGACAGGTTCTCCTCTACATGTAGAAAATGGTGGGGTTGCACTACTACGACTGAACATCGTAAGTGGTCTTCCTGGCGCGACAAACTCCCGTAATGAGTTCATCATCCAATTGGATATTTCTGCAACACTACCCAGAGCACTTCGATAGAAAGGCTACGGTTGGGCGATTGTTGAGTGTTGGCAGGGTCAAGTTTTCGAAATGATGTTTGCATCAAATGAAGTATCTCGTAACTTCATTTTATTTTGATGATATTTTAAAGATTTAATCTATTCAAATCTGGTCTTGTAGTCTCATCTATGTGATGAACTTTTGAAACTAATTATAACTTGAACGGTGGTAGTTCAAGTAGTATTTGGAAAAGATATAAATATATTGGAGTATCTTGTAATTTCATCTTTTAAACTTATATCTAGTAAATGATTATCTTATGCATGACAAAGATTTTCAGAAAAACGTTGAGACAAGGTTAGATATATGAGATCACCTTACAACGATATTTTTATACAGTTATACACTGGAACTCTGTGTGTATTATGCATGGAAGAGGACTTCCAAGATTTTGAAAAGTATATATGTATATATACTGAATATTTTGTGACTTCATCGCATTAAGATATCAAACTTGGTTCATTTATTTTGACCAAGACTTTCATGAGTACTATGAGAAGGCTCATATACTGTAAATCATTATACATATTAATTTGGTGGGCTTGCTGCTCACCCTTGCTTTCTTCTTTCATCACACAACAACAGATAGAAAAGATGAACAAGACCAAGCTCCCAATTCGCGAGCGGATAGGAAACGTTCCGCAGTTTCCTATAGGCATTGATGTCGCTGTAGCTGAGGTAGGAACTACCAATAGGCTAGGCTTCAACTTTTGATGTACCAGATTTATGTATATTTATGAATTGTAATAATGGCAAAAAAATGTAAATTTATTCAGAAACCCTTTTAAGGTGTATTGGCATATAATTGTGGAATAAAACGACTTGTGATTATTTTTGGATATTCATCTCTGAGACTATAACTTGTGGTGTGTGTGTTTATTGTGGGGTCGCAGTACAGAGTAATTGATTATTTATTAAGATTGGGTGTTATTAAGGGAAATGGAACTCGTGATAACCCGGATCCCCGACCCCAGATTTGGGGGTGTTACAGAAATGGTATCAGAGCTAAGCGTTATAAACCTCAGAGATGAAGTGACGTTAAGATAATAAGTTCACTAAGATAAATAAGAACTCTTGCCAAGTTCATAGTCGGACTACCTAATGTAGTACTGACAGTTAAAACCCTTATGGGAACCCTTATAAATATCGTGATAGAAGCGTAGTTCGTTATCGTATATGGTAGCGGGACTCCGAACCCTGAGGTTGAGGAGTAACAGCGCGATGTTATTTTATTACTAATTGGAGATCGGATTGTGGATCCGATAGAGCGTCCTAACGCAGGACCGGATGATGTTGATATTGAGGATGTAACGGTTGAGGATGTTGTCCTAGAAGGGATTGTTGCTGAGGAGGATCCCGTGAAGGATCCTGACAAGAATGAATAAAGGACCACTAAGGAATTGATGACCATGGTTAGGGCAACTCCCAGAGGAGGATTAGCCGGTCACTACCAGAGGTTCGTTCAAAGTTTGTAAAGATAGTAGCCCCTTTAACGCGGCTTACTCGTAAGACTGAGAAGTTCGAATGGACAGAGAAATACGAGAACAACTTTTAAGAACCGAAGCAAAGGTTGGTGACGTTCCCTATGTTGGCGTTGCCGGATGGAAAATGAGATTTTGTGAAGTGTAGTGACGCTTCGCATAAGGAATTAGGGTGCTTCTCATACAGCACAGCAAGGTAATCGCGTACGCGTCAAGACAATTAAAGGAATATAAAATTCAATATCCCCACCCATGAGCTTGGGCTCGTGGTAATAGTTTTGCCCTAAATATTGGAGGCACTACTTGTATGGAGAGAAGTGCGAGATTTACACAAGCCATAAGTGCTCTAGTGCATTTTCACGCAGAAAGAGCTCAACATACGCCAGAAAAGGTGGTTAGAGCTAATCAAGAATTATGATTGGGAGATTCTTTATCATTCGGGGAAAGCCAATGTGGTGGCTGATGCCCTTAGTAAAAAGGAGAGACTCAAGATAATAATGTCTTTGGGAGAGTTTATAAGAGATTTTGAGAAAATGGAAATAGAAGTGATGGTAACCGGAGCCGGTACCGAAACACTGTTTGAAATTGCAATACAGCCCGAATTGTCGAAAAAGATCATATTGTGCCAAGAAAAAGTGAGGAATGAAGGCAGAGAGTCAATGACTGGAGAAGAGATTAATACCAAGAAAGATGATAAGGGAATAACGAGGTATTCTTACAGAATTTGGGTTCCAAACATTTAAGAGCTTAAGGACTGGATCTTAGATGAAATCCATAGCTCGAGGAATAAGATTTAGGGCAAACCCCGAATGTGATAGTCAGGGAGGTTGCCATTAAGAAAGAAGGAGCCCATAACATAATGAAGTGGAAAACAAGGATTTTAACGTATAAGATAACCCCAAGTATGGGAGAAGGATGAAACATTTCATACTAAGGAAACAGAAAGTTGAGTAAAGAAAGGAGACCTGAGACGGTACTCCTATACGGTAATTCATGGACCTGTCTAAAGAGAACTTAGACTATTATCCCCAATCACCACCCTGAGGAGACAGTGCGGTGGGAAATTCTTTCAGGACTTTTAAGTCGCTAAGCTCTCAGAGTTCCAAGGAACAAGCGAACCCAGTAGAGGCGAGAGCCTGGCTAAAGGAAATATAGGAATCATTTGAGATTCTAAATGATGGATGAATCACAAAAGACTGTTTTTGTCACTTACCCTTCTAAGAGAGAGGCCACCCGCTGGTGAAAGGCCATGGAAGGCACGGAGCAAGAGATTACAATAAACTGATTAAAGTTCAGTCAATTGTTTTCAGGAAAGTACTTCCCAAGGTTATGGAGATAGTGTAAAAGCTTTACAGCCAGAACAAAGGCGGACGAGTATGATGAATTATGAATCTAAGTTGTAAAAGTTGTCAAGATTCGTTCTGAGGACACGAATCCAAAATGACGGGATGTTTGAAATCAATACTTATGTTGTGTTGGTTCATGAAATAAGGATAAGAGAAAGGAAAATAAAAAGAAACTGAAGTGGAAAGGAATATAAAGGCAATAGAGTTTGAGGTATGATAAGGGAGTTGGGTATGAGGAAACCCTAAAGACTCGTAGCAATAGAAATAGAAAAGTATGCATTCGTCAGGATGAGGGTGATTCCCCATGAGTTAAAATTGATGGTTGAGGGCATGAGAGATACATATATTTTATCCCCTGTAAGTTGGGAGGATTCGAGGAAACCTTGAGATAATTCGAAGGATAAATAATGAGACGCGGATAGACTGAAGAGACAAGAAAGTAAGAAATTAAGAAAATTGGATGAAGGAAGTGACCTTCAAGAAGGTGAAGTGTAAGACCAGTGGCATGATACCCAGAAAGGGAGACGCCAGGTATGAAAGATATCCCAACATTGAGATGACTGTTGAGATAAAAAACAAAAGTAAATAAGGAATTATTAAGAAGAAGTTCGCGTTGAACACGACCAATATCTTTCAGAACATCCTTGTTATCGTTACCAGATTAGGCAAGAAAAGCGGATAACCGTTGTTATCTTTTGGAGGCCATATTGATTAACCTCATTTGGAATACAGATGTTATTGTGAAATTAGGCATATACTATCGAGGTGGGAATGATTGATTAAGTCACCCTTATCAGGGATATATGACTTGAATTATCCATGGAAGGATGCATGTACCTTTTTAAAGGTGGAATTAAGGATAGAACATCGGTAACTTAAAACGAATCCTAGGGGAATGCATAAAGGTTGGCATTTCACCCTTAATAGGGATAGTATGAGTTTTGACAGTATGAATTGGAAAGGATTAAGGTAATAACAACCTTTAAGAATCAGTGGAGAATTTTTTTTTTCAGAAGTATATAGACAATGATTCTGGTATTAATAAATGGTATCCTGATATGCCCTGTATCTAGGGAATACAGGAGGAACGATTCAAGGATAACCTTAGAGGTTTTATAAGGAGAAAGGTAAAATTCAAAATTCTCAAGAATAGAAATGTTGATAAAGGAAATATGACGTAATTATAATGATGCCAAGTGAGGCACGTGTTAAACCACGAGAAGGTATGGATCGAACCAGTAATGGTCGAAATTGTTCAGGGCAATTAGGACTTAAGATAAAAGATGTTCTAATTATGATTGAGAGTCAGTCATGACAGTGATTAACCTCTAAAGACTGAGGCAATAACTTATGGAAAAATGGTGATATTTTTTTACTCACCAGATTTTAAGGAAAACATATTCACATAAGCAGTGATTGAAATGAGGTAGAAAATTTATTTGGAGGTGGTTAAAATGACATTGACTGTAAGGAAATTTTACTATCAGGCAAGGCCAAAGAGGTGGCCGACACTTTAAAGGTAAGAGGATAATTATAGGCGCTTGTGCCAAAGGAATACAGTGATGATGGTTAAAGCTATGCATATTGTATTATGGTTTGGAAGATTGACATTCCTTCTGATGATTGTGCAATACCCAACCGTAATAGTAGTTGGTAAAGGTTTAATTTGTGTAATCGCCATGAGCGGGCTATCTATCTCAGAAGGTACTATCTTGAGAATAATCCAGGACCATATTTCAAAAAGGACTAAACGAACCTTGAGTTAAGTCTTCTATTTAAGGCATACGATTAAGAATGGTATTCACCTGCTATCGTTGCTTTGACTGAAACTCTTCTGCAATTTTATCTACTTCATGTCATGAAAGTATGTCAGAGTTTGGATTGTTCTTCATGAATTATGATTGGTGATTATGTTAACTCCTTAGAAGTATTCTATACGACACGTATGAACTCCGTATGGTTAGATATTAAGATTTCATGGAAAATGAATGACGACAGTAAGTCAGTGGTGGACCATAGTAATGCAGCAATGATTCTGCGAGTAATGAGTCGATTACAACCATGAGAGTTGTATTGAAATGAATGTTGAGATTGAGTACCACTAATCGGGTCGTGGTGGTGTATAAGTTATCATTGATAGACTAATTAAGTAGATTATCTACCTATTGAATACTTATTCCTTCTTATCAATAGAGAGTCGTATTACTATACGAGGAAGGTTGTGGTGCAAGCATAGAATTATATTAACGATGATGTATAAAATGAGATTCCAGATTCGATTTTCGATGTCGGGGGAGTTTCAAAGGTGATTGAGTATAAGCTCAAGGAAGAGCATGGGTCCGTAGAATGATGGGTGGAATAATAAATATTAAGCATGTGAAATGCGATGCGATAATACTTGATATATATACACATATGTTTTGTTCTCCTATGACAAACCTATATAGTTCAGAGGTAGGTTCCAAGCCAGATATTTTGTGGCAGTATATTTTTTCATATATACAATTTTCTTCAATTCGTTCTTTTCTCTTCTTTTCATTTCATATAAACTGAGAAGAACAACCCTTCCGGAAGGGGATGTATTGCCGAATGACTATCTATCTGTGTGATAGAAGCCGAGTAGGATACCAGCTATTGTTTAATTGTTTGTCAAGTACTAAAGGCTGGCCACCTTCTGTACTAACTATGCGATATAACAAGTGTTCATGATCATAGTGATCTCTCAATAAGTTCTCTTACTTCTATATGATTGATCAAACCTTGGAAAATGGAAACAGCTGAGAAAGGAGTAGCAAAGTTATGGTGGTAGTCAGAATGGAAGCACATTCGTGATACTAAGGTTGACGTGGTTATTAAAAGGTTATAGAGCGCTAACGAGCAAAAGTATAACCAGTATAATATTAGGAACGGAAGGTAGTAGCGATTACGAACTGGAAAAGAATGGGTATTGAGAAGCAAAAGCTATAATGCTAGAAGCTATGATGAGAGCCGGTGCAATAGACTTGAAAGAATTTGGAATGATCACTTAACGCGGATTAAGTTATCTTACGACAATAGATCATATGTCATTATCGAGATGTCGCCTTATGAGATCCTTGAGGGAAGACAACGTCGATCTCCCTTATGTTAGGATGAAGTTGTAGAGCGCAAGATGCTCGGACCAGCAGTGGTCCAAAGGACCAAGGATTTAATAGATTTAATCAGAGGACGGCTGGTAGTAGCCCAAGATGGACATAAGAAGTATGTTGATTTGACACGAAAGGACAAAGAATAGGAAGTAGGGGACCTAGTATTGTTAAAGGTATCCCCTTAGAAACCCTTGGAAAGGATTAATGAGATTTGGAAAGAAAGGAAAACTAAGCCCAAGATACCTTGGACCTTTTGAGATACTAAGACGGATTGGGAAGTTGGCTTACGAGCTAGCCCTGCCCCCGAACCTGTAGCAAAGTTCATAATGTGTTCCGCGTATCAATGTTAAGGAAGTATAATTCGGATGCCAGATAAATAGGGCCATATGAGCGCATAGGCATGCAACCAGACATAACCTATAGGGAGCAACCAGAAAGGGTTATAGATCGAAAAGGAACAAGTGCTTAGGAGAAGGGTTATCAAACTAGGCAGAGTGTGGTGGTAGGACTACAATGTGGGAAAATTTACTCGAGAGTTAGAAAGTGCAATGCTAAGAGAGTATCCTTATTCATTTTCTATCTGATTCTGAGACGGAATCCTTTTAAGGAGGGGAGACTGTAATAACCCCAATTTTTGGAAATTTTTGAAACCCTTATGAATAGTGATTTTGCAGATTATGCTGAATGAGAAAACTTTTCATGCCACACTATGTAGGGGTTCTGTTATTGATCTTCTGGGATATTATTAGTACTCTATGTGGTATATAAGTGTATGTAAAGATCGTCAGAATCCAATTCCGAACACTTTGATTTTTCCCGGAAATCCACTAGATACGGAAAGAATTGAGTATAAGGTAACAAGATAAAAAGGATTATAAGAGAGGATCATAAAAGGATTAGAATGTATTGAGAAAGGTTAAGGAAACCCAAGTAATAAGATCCCGGGTATGATCCCTCAAACGATAAACGAAAACGAAAGTTAAGCGAACCGTATAACAGATCAGCGGTCATTAGGCAAACAATTAGGAAGTTAATCAAGGAGGTTAGGGATGATGAGGTCATCCAACCAATAAGAAGAGGGCAAGTAAGGGATGATGACATCATAAGCATGACATAAGCATGACATAAGGGGAAGGAGATGTGGTTGATTTAAAACCACACAAAGTCAAGGTTAGAAAGGTAATCACCCAAAAACAAAATAAAAACAACCAACCAAAAAACAAATCAAAGCAAAAAACACAAAAATCTCTCTTTCTTCTAAGCTTGCTCTCGACTTTTCTTCTTTTTCAAAGAAGAAATTTCCAAAATTCAAGATCCAAGGCTTGTTAATTAGTGAGGTAATTATCTAAGGTTCCTTGTACATAGATATGGATGTCCTATAAGTTTAAGCTTCTAATTCCTTCACAATCTCTTCCAATAAATCATGGAAGAAGATGGTGAATAGTGTTTTTCAAGAACTAAAATTTTTGTTCTTGAAGTTTTGTTTAGTTTAAGCTTGGATAAGGACTTTAAGGGTGATTCCAAGCCATTCTCTTGATTCTCTACTCTCCAAGGAAGGTATAAACTCCAAACCCTAGCTTTAGTTTTGAGTAATTAGGAATGAATATGATTGATATGATATATGTGAAGAATGATGCTTGTTTGTTTAAAGTTTGGTTGAGTTTGTAGAGATTAGTTGGTTTTGTGGTGTTTTTGGAGTTGTAAATCTTGATAATTAGTTAAAGAACTTATGTAAAGCTTTTAGTTCATGTGGGGAATAAGTATAAATTGTTAATGTTGAGTTTTTGGGGCTGTTATGATGTAGTATGGATGGAGTTTTGATTTGGTTGTGAATTGGGGTTGAATTGTGGTAGATTTGGAATGGTATAAATTTGGGAAATCGCGTAAACATAGCCGTCGTAATGCCTGATTTATCGTAGACTGTTTTTGTTCTTAACATCAGAACCCTTGAACTCACTGTCAGGTTTTTACCTTTGCCATTTTTAGATAGTTCATGTTACGAGCTTCGTTTTGATATGTAGTTCGTTTGATTCCGATGTACGGTTTAGGAGAAACGGCCGTTTTAAGTAACGACGTTTCGCGAACGAATCATTACCCCTCGCCTTACTTTGAAACCTTGGTAAAGGACCTTAAATGACTAATTGGGGTAAGAAACATTTATGTAAGGTGTAATAGGCAGTTGGTAAGACATTTGCGAAAGAATCGCCTTAAAACTTGTAATGGTAAATTTATTAAAAATGGTGGAGCCACGGGTACTCGAGCGACTTAAGTGAATCGTTAAGCGCGAAAGCGAACATTAGGACTCTAAATGGTTAAAGTCTAGTTTCTTAAGCGACCGGGGTCTAATTCTGACTTATGTTGTTATTCATAGGTTATCGGACCCACTCTAAGCTTAAGTCTATCCGGGAGCACTCAGGAAAGTTTTCTATCTGTTATACTGTTGTTGTGATGTATACACTTGTATATGCATTATCTTGTGATAGATGCATGATGGTTAAATTAGCAAATTCTTGCGATATATTGTAGCATGTGATATGGTACATATGCATGCCTGTTTCGTATTCTTGCCATATATATCTGTTGGTTCAGTTGATAATACCTATGCTAGAGAATAACGGTAATTTGTATATACCCTTAGTATAGGGACCCAAAGGTGGAAACATTTTCTAAAACCGGGAGTCGAGGATCCCGAGTAGATTTTATATACATATATATATGGTTATATATATGGTTATAGTTTTCAAAACTATTAATCGAATAAGGTTTATTCGATAGCTTTATATTATTTAATGAATATTATTTTGAATATTCATTCGAGGGCTTATGACTCCGTTTATTTTATTTAATGAATATTATTTTGAATATTCATTCGAGGGCTTATGACTCCGTTTATTTCATTTAATGAATATTATTTTGAATATTCATTCGAGGGCTTATGACTCCATTTATTTTATTAATGAATATTATTTTGAATATTCATTCGAGGACTTATGACTCCGATTAATTACTAATTATTATTCTTTATTTTATTAAGGAATAATGTGTCGATAATCAAACTCACTTTTGATTATTCAAATAAAGATAGTACTTTCGTATAAGTAAATCTTTAGTTATTTAATATTCATTGCAAGTATAAATTTTAAAACTTCTACTTCAATTATTTTTATAAAGATTATTCTTTATGGGAATATTATTTAAATAAAAATATTCAGATATTTTTTATATATTGGGACTGATTTATTTTATTAAATCAGCATCACTCCGAACATTCTTAAAAATGTTTTGTGAGTCTTCAAAATGATTTTTAAAAGTTAGAGCGAATCCCAAAACTCATTTTTATATTTAAGATCCTCCTTTCGAAGGGGATTTAAAATTCTCGCTCAAAACCTGAGGGATCCGGCTCTGTGGTGTGTTTTATATTCGCAACAAGGTTGCTGTCTTGATAAAAGAATTTTGATTACTTACCCAACACTCGGGAAGTAAAATTCTTGGAACAAGTTAATCCATTAACAGGCATCGCCTGGGAAATATCGGTGAGTTTTCCTTTCCAACTAGATACGACTTCTTGGTGGAGCCGTATCAACAAGTTTCTACTAGGGGAAAGGGGGGATGAGCTTTACGTTTCAGAGTCATGGATTTCATCTGAACTAGGAGTGGCGTAAGTGGTCGAGTAGCGCCGGCCCTGCCTTATTATATTGGCCCAAATGGCCTGGAAGTTCCGCTAAGGCGGTCCATTCCTTAGGAGTTCAGTGTTCGGTTGACAAGTAAATCCGACAGGTTCTCCTCTACATGTAGAAAATGGTGGGGTTGCACTACTACGACTGATCATCGTAAGTGGTCTTCCTGGCACGGCAAACTCCCGTAATGAGTTCATCATCCAATTGGATATTTCTGCAACACTACCCAGAGCACTTCGATAGAAAGGCTACGGTTGGGCAATTGTTGAGTGTTGGCAGGGTCAAGTTTTCAAAATGATGTTTGCATCAAATGAAGTATCTCGTAACTTCATTTTATTTTGATGATATTTTAAAGATTTAATCTATTCAAATCTGGTCTTGTAGTCTCATCTATGTGATGAACTTTTGAAACTAATTATAACTTGAACGGTGGTAGTTCAAGTAGTATTTGGAAAAGATATAAGTATATTGGAGTATCTTGTAACTTCATCTTTTAAACTTATATCTAGTAAATGATTATCTTATGCATGACAAAGATTTTCAGAAAAACGTTGAGACAAGGTTAGATATATGAGATCACCTTGCAACGATATTTTTATACAGTTATACACTGGAACTCTGTATGTATTATGCATGGAAGAGGACTTCCAAGATTTTGAAAAGTATATATGTATATATACTAAATATTTTGCGACTTCATCGCATTAAGATATCAAACTTGGTTCATTTCTTTTGACCAAGACTTTCATGAGTACTATGAGAAGGCTCATATACTGTAAATCATTATACATATTATTTTGGTGGGCTTGCTTCTCACCCTTGCTTTCTTCTTTCATCATACAACAACAGATAGAAAAGATGAACAGGACCAATCTCCCAATTCGCGAGCGGATAGGAAACGTTCTGCAGTTTCCTATAGGCATTGATGTCGCTGTAGCTGAGGTAGGAACTACCAATAGGCTAGGCTTCAACTTTTGATGTACCAGATTTATATATATTTATGAATTGTAATAATGGCAAAAAAATGTAAATTTATTCAGAAACCCTTTTAAGGTGTATTGGCATATAATTGTGGAATAAAATGACTTGTGATTATTTTTGGATATTCATCTCTGAGACTATAACTTGTGGTGTGTGTGTTTATTGTGGGGTCGCAGTACAGAGTAATTGATTATTTATTAAGATTGAGTGTTATTAAGGGAAATGGAACTCGTGACAACCCAGATCCCCGACCCCGGATTTGGGGGTGTTACAAGATGCATCACCTAAAAACGCATACGTCAAATGTTCAGGTAAAGGCTTAAGCTCAAGAGTAGGAGCTTCCTTAATAGATGGCTTGAGGCGCTTTGGAGAACTTTTCAGCTCCTCCAACCCAAGAGATTCAAAAGGCATATCCATCTTTAGCTTCCAGGGGGAAGCATTCAAATATTGCAAGTGCTCTTCACCTTCGTCATCTTCACTATCGGAATTCCCCAACAAGGCTTTTTCTAAGGCATCAGACCTTAGCAATTGATCAAGTTCTGAAGTAACCACATAATCGACCATCTCCACCTTAAAATACTCCTCATTTTCTGTAGGGAACTTCATCGCATTGAACACATTAAAAGTTACAACCTCATCCAACACTCGCATGGTGAACTCACCCTTCTACACATCTATCAAGGTTCGGCCAGTAGCCAAAAATGGGCTTCCCAAGATTATGGGAATCTTCTTATCCTCCTCAAAATCAAGAATTAAAAAATTAGCAGGAAATATGAGTTTATCCACCTTGACCAAGACATCCTCCACAATACCGCGTGGATATGTAATAGAACGGTCAGCCAACTGCAAAGTCATATAAGTTGGCTTTGAATCCGGTTAGTCCAACTTCTTGAAGATTGACAAAGGCATCAAATTGATGCTAGCTCCCAAGTCACATAAGCATTTGTCAAATGAAACCTTTCCAATGGTGCATGGAATAGTGAAGCTTCCAATATCTTTAAGCTTCGGAGGCAACTTCTGTTACAGCACGGCACTACATTCCTCCGTGAGAGCAACGGTCTCTAAGTTATCAAGCTTCACCTTCCGAGAGAGAATACCTTTCATAAACTTCGCATAACTAGGCATTTGTTTAAGAGCTTCAGCGAAAGGTATGTTGATGTGAAGTATCTTGAACACCTCCAGAAACTTCTCAAACTGCTTATCCAGCTTTTTCTTCTACAGCCTCTTAGGAAAAGGAGGTGGAGGATAGATCTGTTTCTCCCTTGTATTACCCTCAGGAGGAGTGTGCTCAATATTAGTCTTCCTTGGTTCCATTTCTGCTTCCTTCTGCGCTTCTTCTTCTTCAACCTCAATTTTAGATTCTAAAATCTTAACTTTTTCAGGATTTGCAACCTTACCAGACCTCAAGGTAATTGCCTTAATATGCTCCTTAGCTTCTTTTTTCCTGGCACTTCAGTATCGCTTGGAAGCATGCCAGGTTTCCAATTCAGTAATGCATTAAAAATTTGCCCAATATGATTTTCCAAGGTCTTGATAGAAACAGCTTGGCTCTTGCACATGAGCCTCAACTCCACTAATTCAGATTTTTCAGTAGCTTGCGATAACTGCTGAAGTTGAAGTTGTTTCCTAGGGGCATATTGCGGTTGTTGAAAACCAGGAGGATTATACTGCTTTGCTGTGTATGGCTGATAAGGTTGTTGCACCGCATTCTGATTGTTGCTCCACCTGAAGTTAGGATGATTGCGATTATTGGGATGATAAGTGGCTGGAGCTTGCTGCTGTGATCTCTGAAAGTTGCTCATAAATTGAGATGATTCGCTAGAAATAACACACTTCTCAGTTTCATGTGCCCCCGCACAAAGTTCACAAACACTAGTGATTTGATTCACTCCATAATTAGCCAAAGAGTCCACTTTCATCGTCAAAGCTTGAAGTTGAGCAGCTATAGCAGTAGTTGTATCCACTTCTAGAATTCCTGCTACCTTACCTTGAAACATTCTTTGTGTAGGATTCTGGTATTCATTAGCTGCCATGAGCTCAATTTTCCAACGATGGTTTGTGTGATTCCTGTCAGAAAGGAAAACAAATCAAGGCATCATTCATAAAGAAGCTTGATTCAACAATTGAAGAACCTTTACAACTACTAAATATGGATTTATTTGGACCAGTCAATGTATTCTCTATCTCAAGGAAAAGATATTGTCTAGTAATTTTGGATGATTTCTCAAAGTTCTATTGGACATATTTCCTAAAGTCTAAAGATGAAGCTAGTGAAATCATCATCAATCACATAAGACAAGTCAACAATCATCTTGATTTCAAAGTAAGAAGAACTAGGAGTGACAATGGAACTGAGTTCCAGAATTTTGTGATGAGATTATTTTGTAAAGAGAGTGGAATCATGCATGAGTTTTCAGCAGCAAGGACTCCACAACAAAATGGAGTGGTGGAATGGAAAAACAGACCTCTAATTGAAGTTGCAAGAACAATGCTAGAAATAGCACACTGCTCAGTTTCATGTGCCCCTGCACAAAGTTCATAAACACTAGTGATTTGATTCACTCCATAATTATCCAAAGTGTCCACTTTCATCGTCAAAGCTTGAAGTTGAGCAGCTATAGCAGTAGTTGTATCCACTTCCAGAATTCCTGCTACCTTGCCTTGAAACATTCTTTGTGTAGGGTTCTGGTATTCATTAGCTACCATGAGCTCAATCAAGTCATAAGCTTCATTATAGCTTTTGGCCCATAAGGCTCGATCAGACGCTGCATCAAGCATAGGTCTAGACTGTGTGCCTAAACCATTATAGAAATACTTTATAATTATCCAATCAGGCATGCCATGGTGTGGGCACTTCCTTAGCATCTCTTTATATCGATCCCAAGCGTCACACAGAGATTTTCCAGTTTGTTGTGCAAACTGAGTAAGAGCAATCCTGATTGCAGCATTCTTCGCCATAGGAAAGAATTTAGTGAGGAACTTTTGAGCAAAATCCTCCCATGTAGTGATAGACCCTGGTGGTAGAGAATGTAAACAACACTTTGCTTTATCCCTTAGAGAGAATGGGAAGAGTCGCAGCTTGGTAGCATCTTCAGTCACCCCATTGAACTTGAAAGTGTCGCAGATCTCAATGAAATCTTTCATGTGCATGTTGGGGTCTTCTGTAGGAGAACCCCCAAACTGAACTAAGTTCTGTATCATCTGAATCGTGCTCGACTTGATATCAAAAGTGTTAGCCAAAATGGTTGGTCTGATGATGCTCGACTGAATATCATTGATCTTAGGCTGAGAATAGTCCATCAAAGCCTTAGGAATTTCTGCTTGATCCCCCATCACTACTAAAGTTAGTTCCTCAATTTTCTCTTCTTCTTCTTCTATTTTCTCTTCATCCTAAAAAACTTCCCTTCGAATCACTACAACTTCCTCCTCGGCTTGATCCAGAGTTCTCTTACAAGCCCGCGAACGCGTATGCATACACGCACGCTAGAGTACCTGAAACACGACAAGGAAAAGAGTAGGTAAGTAACAATGTCTGAGTCAATGAACTTTAACGATCACTGATGACAAACACATAAACTAAAAGTTAACACCGAGTCCCCGGCAGGGGCGCCAAAAACTTGTTGGTCGCTAAACACGCGCAAATAATTCACGCAAGTATACGCGTTCGCAAGTAATATAAAATTATTTCTAGTTCATTCCCACAGAGACTGGTTTAGGTTAACTTTGTGATTTATGCACCTATGCAACAATGATATGGCTATTATTCAATGCTAAGACGAATAACAATTTGGGTTTTGATTATAACTATGATTAACTATTGAGACTTATACTAGAGAACATTAACTAAGAGATTAAGTGAATTGAAGAATATATTACAGAAACATGGGATTCTAACTTCATTAAATACTTCATTCAATAGCCTTTTCATTCTAAACATTAGTATGTAACGGTGATGACATTAATCAGATAACACGAAACTGATAAACACCAACTTTCGTTGCACGAATACCATACTACCAGACATCCACAAAAAAGATATAAGCTGAATAGACACCAATTATATTAAGACCCTATATGTCTATAGAATTTTAGAATTTAACGGTTTAATGCACAAGTTATCTATCGTGATTACATAGGGCAAGTAAGATGGTTAAAATTGCCCACGAATCATGCATAATAATAACACATGAACCTATGCTAGCATGGCAAGTTCTAAATCCTTAAATTCACTGACGCTTCATTAAAGATTAACACGCTATCTTACAAGTTCGCGACGCTCATAAGACGAATAAGTACAACCAATGCTAGGTTATCATACAATCACCACACACTAAGGCATCGAAATAAATTAACTAAAGAAATCCATAAATAAGCTAGAACCCCACGATAACGATTAGCCCATAATTGGACTCATCATCAACATGGGTTTCGATGAAAGCATGGTATAATAAACGTAGTCTTTATCAAACAAATAATAAACCAATTACGTAATCCAGAGTACTAGGTTCAATAAAACAAGAAACGAGCATCCAAGATTACAACTTAGAACAAAAAATCACAAGATTAAACTAAATCTTCTTTGCCTTCATTGAATTGTGCTATAGGTCTGTTATGGATTAAAACTACTATATATATAATTGCTGTATTTAATACTAAGGAACGTGAGCTCCAAGGCTCGATTTGACTGCTCTTGTGTTTCGAAACTCAATCTGCCTTAACAAGATGCCTACGTACCTTGCTGATTGCCAAGGATCAAGTCAAAAAACGTAGTTCTTGGTGATACTTGCCCTCGGGGCTATGGCGGCGAGGGCTACCAAGGACGTAGTGACTTTCATGTCCTCCAAGGACTAAGTCTAAAACGTAGTTCTGATTGGTGGGGGTGAGACCCCTTATATAGATGTTGGTGGTCCTTGAATTGGAGGTGGTCCTTGAATTGGACTTGGTATAGGAGACTTGGTGGGCAAGTCTCATAATTAGAATGGACTTTGGAGTCCTAGATAGTAGGAAACTGATTCCTTATCCTTTTAGGTCCCCTTGAGGCTTATCTATAAGGATTTATATCCTTATCAGGACTCTTCTCAACAGCTTATTAATTAATTACGAAATTAATTAATAATCAGGGCTTTTGGGCCATTTTTATTCGACCAGACCTGATCTGATCCATCAGGCTTAACCTTTCTGGTCTAAATATCATACATCTTTATATTGGGCCTAGCAGCCCATTAATTATAAAATCAGGACTTATTTATCCCTATCATTTGCCCCCCAACTTTTGGGAAACATTGATTAGGTTTCGCAGAAGTTAAATCTATTCGTTCCCTTACAGAGTTTCGTTTTTGCGTAAAGTGTGGAGCGACCTACACATTTACAACGAATCTTCCTTTTATTCAGAAATTATCTTAATTTCCAGGAATTTTTCCCTAATTTTCTGGAATTTTCCCTAATTTTCTGGGATTTTCCCCTAATTTCTGGGATTTATCCTAATCTTCTGGATTTTTCCCTAATTTTCTGGGATTTTTCCCTAATTTCTGGGATTTATCCTAATCTTCTGGATTTTTCCCTAATTTTCTGGATTTTTCCCTTAATTTCTGGGATTTATCCTAATTTTTCTGGATTTTTCCCTTAATTTCTGGGATTTATCCTAATTTTTCTGGGATTTTTCCCTAATTTCTGGGATTTATCCTAATCTTTTGGATTTTTCCCTAATTTTCTGGATTTTTCCCTTAATTTATGGATTTATTCCTTATTTCTGAAAATATTAATATTTTTCAGAAATTATTTAAGGAATTTCCTTATTTTTTTGTGATTTTCCAGGATTTTTCTTCCTTTTTTTTTTTTTTTATATAATTTTCGACCAGGAATCCATTCGACCAGGATCCTGGTCGAATTAGCCTTTGTCGTGCCTTGGTCGAAGGGAATTCGAGGAGGGTACATTCGACCTCACTTCCTGGTCGAACTTCGACCAGGATTTTTGCTTTGTATTTTTTTTTTTTTTTTTTTTTTTTTGAGCAGAAATCTTCGACTAGGAATTTTTGTCCCTTTCGGTCAGGATTCCTGTGTTTCTGACCGAATTAACCACCTTTATTTGCCTTGGTCGAAGCTATTTCGAGCAGGAGTGTTTCGAGCAGAAGTCCTGGTCGAATTTCGGCCAGGATTTTTCCTACCTCCTTGTCCTTTTTTCGAGCAGGAAAGTTTCGGTCAGGATGTTGGGTCAGAATTCTATATTTTGACCGAATTAGCCACCTTCCTTGCCTTGGTCGAAGCAATTTCGAGCAGGATTGTTTCGACCAGGGTTTTCAGTTGATTTCTAGTCGAATGAGTCTTAATTCAGGTCGAATTAAGCTTATTTTTCAGCCCTGATCGACAAGATTTCGACCTCAGGAGTTTCGATCAGGATTCCTTTGTGTTTCCTGGTCGAATTGGTCTTGAATTAACTTCTTGCATATATTTCTGTAATTTGGATTTGGGCCCTTAAACCTGGGCTGTATTCTTTTGGGCCATCCCCTTTCTTGGTTTATAACCTGGGCCCATTTCAACTGGGTTTTGTATTTTTAACTAATTAGGCCCTTTTCTGGGCTGTTCTGACCTTGGGGCCCACTATCTTTATTAATCCTGGGCCTGAAAAAATCATTTTGGGCCTCAAATAGGGCTTTTTGTATTTGGGCCTTGGTACTGGGCCTTGGTACTGGGCCTTGGGTTTTTCAAGATTTTTCTAGAATTGGGCCTCATTTCTGAGCCCAAATTCCAAATTCTTCTAAGGTTATTCTGGATTCTTCCAGAATCTTCAAAAAAATTCAAATTTCTCTCAATTTTTCCAGGGATTTTCTGGATAATTCCAGAACCTTCTTATTTTTGGGCTCAAATGGGCTTTTTTGAGGCCCAAATCCCCTTATTTCTCCTATATATAGGTGGGATGAGAGTGTGCTTCTTCACACCTCTCATTTCATTTTTCTTCATCTCAAACTTCCTAATCTTCTCCTCTCTCAAATCCACTCCTTTCTCCTCCCAAGTCTTTTCCAGTCTTTACTAGATGGCTGACAAGAGTTCCGAGAGGGCGGCCAAGATAGCCTCGGCTTCAAAACGAGGTAAGGATATCGAGATCCGCTCTTCATATATGTCTTTAATTGATATGATTAATACTAGGGGGGATGAATATCCTTCCACTGCACATCTCGACTCCTTTAATCACTGTAATACTTGGCATAACATAGATTTCAATAAACTAAATGCTCGTTATAACGTCCCTCCCCCCTTTAGACTAGTTCCAGTCTCTGGTGGTGACCGTACTTGCCACTGGAGGCCCGATACTCTCTTCATCTACACCGACGCCCTTAATGCTGGGCTTAGGTTCCCTTTCCATCCTTTTATCCCTCATCTTTTGGCTGACTTACAAATCAACCCGTGTCAGCTTCCTCCAAACGCCTGGAGGAATATTCTATGTTTTATGGTTTGTTGTCTTAGGGAGGGCTTTCCTCTTTCTGTAGCCGTTTTTAGGAAAGTCTTTCAATGTTACAATAGTTCTTCCAATATTTGTGGCTGGGTTTATGTCAAACAAAGGCCCAAAAGCAAACATATCTTTAACAGCGCCTCTATTCCTGATAATAATCCAAATTGGAGGAATAGTTTCGTTGGGTTACGTTGGGAGAATGGCGACTGGGGCACGCTCTTTCGATCTTCCTTCAGGAAGGTCAGTGATGGTAGCCTCAAATCCATTCACTTAACTCCTGAAGAAACTATCATTTATAATGGGCTCACTCAGGATGATGGCACCACCACCAGCTGGACTCTTTTAGAAGAGTTTTCCCTGATTCATGTGGGACTATCCTCTGTTTCTCAACAGGGTATTTCTCTTCCCTTCTCAATTTTTCTTCATTTCACGCATTATTAACATCACTTATTTTGTCTTTTGCTTTGTTTCAGCTGCTAAGGAGATTAACGAGGACAATGTCCCTTTGGTCGAGGAAACAGCTAGGATGAAGAAAGCTCGGTTAGCAGGCCTAGACACCCGAGGAAAGGCGACAGAGCCTATCTTCTTGAGAAAGCACAAGGAGCCTATGGGGGAGGCTTCAACTGAAGGAGCTGAGGGCCATAATGCTCCTATCACTGCTGCTGCCCCTGCTGCTGCTGCTACAGGCGCCTTTCAGCCTCTCTGGGGATTCCGCCGAGGGGATACCGTGGTTGGTTCCACGAAGCATGCTTGGGATTGGTCCTACCATAGCGTGACTCCAAAGGACTTTACTGATGTGGTGGCCACCCCTGACCTTGAGAGGATTAAGCTCATGGGAGCCCAATCTCTGGCTTCGGTATGCCTTCTCTTTTTTAAACTTATTTCTCGTTCTTGTAGCACTTTCTTGCCTTATACTTTGTTAATTGTTTTGTTTCAGTCTAACGCCTACTTTCAAGGCGCTGTGAGGCAAGCCGAATCATGGAAGCGGGCTTCTGATAAGGCCGATAATGCCCTCAGGAGGCAGCAGAAGAAGTATGCTACCCTGGAGAAGAAGCTCAAGCGCAAGGAGGAAGAACTCGGAGAGTCTAACGCCGAGCTGGTGGTACTTCGGGCGGATAAGGATAAGGCTATAGACAACTATCTGGACTCGGAGGAGTTTGCCCAATCTATGAGGATTAGGGATGATTCAGTCTTTCCCGAGTTTTTTAGGACTGGTTGGGACACGGCCCTTGGGACCGTGAACGGGGCTTGTCCTGATATTAACCCGGTGGACTATATCTGCCCTGATGACGAGGCTTTGCTACAGAGGTTTCGTACCCGAGTAGTTGTCTCAGACCATGTTCCTCAGGATCCACTCCTTCCTCCTCCCGAGTCTTCTTCCAGACCTGCTGAGGACGACAGCTCTTCCTCCTCCTCCGAGATGACAGAGACATCCAGCGAGAGTGGAGAGGACGATGATATGGATGCCGAGGGTACTTCAGCTCCTTAGAGCTTTTTCAGCCCTGCGTGGCTTTTTTATTTTCGAGACTTTATTTATCAAACTTTTGTAACATCTATCAGATCTATTTCATTTATCACCTTTTATGCTTGCATCCATGCATTTGATTTTTATTTGTTAGGCCACAAACATACTTTGAAGAACTTATGAATTTCATAAAATTGTCTGGGATTCGTCCCTTACACAAGTCTTAATAAATTTCGTAATAAAACTAAAACATATAAATCCTAAGCAAGCAAAGCTTCAAGGTGCTTTTCAACCTACTCGTCATCCTGACGAGTGAGAATCGTACTTCGATCATCTCACACGTAGTAAACCTTCAGGTTTTGTGCGTGCCAGGTTCTCGGGACTTCAAAACCATCCATAGTCTCCAGCTTGTAGGTTCCTCTACCCTGAACGCTCTTGACTCTATACGGCCCTTCCCAATTTGGGGCAAGCTTTCCTTTCTGTCCGACACCAGAAACCTCTATTTTTCTCAAGACTAGGTCACCTTGTTTGAAAAACCTCTCTTTAACCCTTAGGTTGTAGTAGAATGAAGCCTTTTTCTGATATTCTACTATCTTTGTGTGTGCTCTATCTCGCACTTCATCGATTAAATCCAGGGCTAACTTCTGCCCTTCCTCATTTTCTTTTTCATCAAAAGCCTGAATCCTTGGAGAAGAATGTGATATCTCCACGGGAACTACTGCTTCCGCCCCATATGCCAACATGAAAGGAGTTGCATTTGTCGTGACTCTACAGGTAGTCCTATAGGCCCACAATATGGGAAGTATCTCATCCACCCAGTTATTTCTTGACTTTTCGATCCTCTTCTTTAGTCCATCCAGGATTATCCGATTTGCTACCTCCGCTTGCCCATTGGCTTGCGGGTGAGCCACAGAGGTGAACCGTAACTCAATTTCATTTTCTTCGCAATACTTCTTGAATTCCTCGTTGTTGAATTGTGTTCCATTGTCAGTGACGAGGATACGGGGAATTCCATATCGGCACATAATGTTTTCCCACAGGAATTGTGCAACCTGCTTAGTTGTGATTTTGGCCAAAGGTTTGGCTTCGATCCACTTGGTGAAATAATCAATGGCTACAATCAGAAACTTCCTTTGTGCTGTGGCCATAGGAAAAGGCCCTAGAATATCCATCCCCCACATAGCAAAGGGAATAGGTGAGTTGATAGAGGTCAGCATCTCGGGGGGTTGTCTGGCGACTGGTGCATGCTTCTGACAACGATCACACTTCTTTACATATTCTTTGGCATCAGCCATCATTTCTGGCCAATAGAAGCCTAAACGAGTTATCTTATGAGCCAAGGCCCTGCCCCCCAAGTGTTGCCCACAAATACCTCCATGCACTTCCTCAAGAGCTAAGCGTGCCTCATCGGGCCTGAGACACCTCAAGTAAGGAACCACGAAAGATCTTTTATATAGAATCCCATCTATCAAAGAGTACCTTAGTGCTCGAACAGTTAACTTCCGTGCCTCAATTGTATCGCTTGGCAACCAACCGGTCTGAATGTGAGCCTTGATGGGATCAATCCATGACGTCCCCAAGCCTACGGGAGCCACAAGCTTAACATCTATGCTTCGTGTCTTCAAAACACGGAAGTACACACTTCCTGAACTTTCTTCAATCTCAGATGAAGCAAACTTTGATAGCGCATCTGCTTTAGCATTTTCTTCCCTTGGAATGTGTTCAACATGGCATTCATTAAATTGGGTCATCACAGCCTTTACTAGGCGAACATACTTTGCCATCGTATCATCCCTTGCTTCAAATTCTCCCTTTACCTGGGATATGATCAACTTCGAGTCTCCACGGACCTTTAAGTTTTTGACTCTAAGTGTCCCAGCTAGACCAAGGCCAGCAATCAGGGCTTCATACTCTGCCTCATTATTTGTGGTTGGGAAGTCTAGCTTCATGGCATACTCAATTAAGAATCCATCAGGGCTTTGCAAAACCAACCCTGCTCCACTGGAATTTGTTTTTGATGCTCCATCAAAATAGAGAACCCAATATTCTTCCTCCTTGTCCCCATTGTCGACTCCCTTGTCTTGAGGTGTGGTATCTTCCTGCCCCCCGACTTCTTGGTTGGGTATGGTACATTCCACCACAAAGTCAGCTAGTGCCTGGGCTTTTATGGCCATACGTGGCTTATACTTGAGATCGAACTCTCCCAACTCTATTGCCCACTTAATCAGTCTCCCACTTGCCTTGGGACTGTGAATGATATTTCTCAGTGGCTGATTTGTTAGCACTTCAATTTGGTGAGCTTGAAAATAAGGACGCAGCTTTCTTGAAGCCATTACCAAGGCTAAAGCGAATTTCTCAATGGTTGAATAATTCAACTCAGCACCATGCAAAATTTTGCTGACATAGTATACGGGTTTCTGGACTTTCAGTTCCTCCTTAACCAACACCGCGCTCAAGGCGCTTTCTGAAACAGCCAAGTACAAGAATAAAACTTCACCCAGAACTGGCTTGGCCAACAACGGGGCCTGGCCCATATACTTCTTTAACTCTTCAAATGCCTTCTGATTTTCCTCACTCCATACAAAGTCTTTAATGTTCTTTAATGACTTGAAGAATGACAAGCACTTGTCTCCTGACTTGGAGATGAATCGTCCTAGCGCAGCAACCCTTCCTGTGAGTTTCTGAACATCCTTGACAGTTTTTGGGGGTTCCATGTCCAGGATTGCCTTTATTTTATCGGGGTTAGCCTCAATTCCCCTCTTTGAGACCATCAATCCCAAGAATTTTCCAGATCCTACTCCGAAAGCACACTTCGTGGGATTCAACATCATCTTGTGGTACCTCAGGACCTCAAAAGCTTCCCTCAAATGGGTTATATGATCAGTCTTTACTAGACTCTTGACTAGCATGTCATCAACATAGACTTCCATAGTCTTCCCAATAAGATCCTTAAAAATTTTATTCACCAACCTTTGATAGGTGGCTCCTGCATTCTTGAGACCAAACGCCATAACAAGATAACAATAAACACCAAAGTCAGTGATAAATGATACCTTTGGAATGTCATCCTTATGCATTTTGATCTGGTTGTATCCGCTAAACCCATCCATGAAACTCAGCATCTCATGTCCAGCGGTGGCATCAATCAAAGTATCAATTCTAGGCAGCGGAAAACAGTCTTTGGGGCATGCATCATTCAGATCGGTGAAGTCTATACACATCCTCCACTTTCCATTAGCCTTCTTCACCATTACAGGGTTTGCTAACCACTCCGGAAATTGAATCTCTTCAATGAAACCAGCCTCTAAGAGCTTTTCCACTTCCTGCTTTATAGCCTCTTGTCTTTCCGGGGCAAAATTTCTTTTCTTTTGTTTCACTGTCTTCCGGCTTGGATCCACGTTTAACTTGTGGGTAATTAACTCCGGGTCTATGCCTGGCATATCAGCTGCTGACCATGCAAACACATCACTATTTTCTTGCAAAAATTTCACTAACTTCCCTCTAAGGGGCTCCTCTAATGTAGCTCCAATGAAAGTCATCCTCTCAGGATTCTTGGGATCTAAAGGAACCGAAACCAATTCTTCTGCTGGCCTTCCTCTATTCTCATCATTTTCTCGAACATCCATATCTTCAATAGGAAGAACCTGCCCCCCGACTCCATCTGCCCTCAAAGAGGCCACATAACAGCTTCTAGCCATTTTTTGATCTCCTCTCTCTTCTCCAATCCCGTTTCGGGTGGGAAACTTCATGACTGAATGGTAGGAAGAGGGGACTGCCTTGAAGGCATGTATCCCTGTTCTCCCCATGATAGCATTATAAGTTGAACTAGCCTTTACCACCACAAAATCCAGCATCTGCGTTGCTTGCCTTGGCTCCGTACCTATGGTGGTTGGCAATTTAATTATCCCTTCCACAGGACATTCTACTCCAGCAAATCCATATATCGGCATGTCGGTTGGTGTCAACTGGGAGTCGTTATACCCCATCCTTAGAAAGGTGTCGTGGAGCAAGATATCCACAGAAGCACCATTATCCACAAGGACCCTCTTAACCGGGCTATTTCCTATTATCGGCGTTATGACCAGCGGGTCGTCATGGGGAAACTTCACACCCTCTAGGTCGGAATCATCAAAAGCCAATGTTACTTCTGTCCTGGCCCTCTTCGGGGCTTCTCCAACAATATGCATAACCTCTCTAGTATATGCCTTTCTGGAATTTTTGGACAATCCAGCAGCAGTTGGACCTCCAAAGATCGTGTTTATCACAGGCCCTCGAGGTCTCGGCCCTCCATAAATGGTGTTTATAACTGGTCCTCTAGGTTGGGGATTCCGCCCCTGATCATCTTGGTCCCTCCTACGATCTTCAAAGTTCTTCCTTCCACTATTGTTTCTGTCTCCTCCATCTCCAGTATACTTGTTCAGCCTTCCTTTTCGAATCAAAAACTCAATTTCATCTTTCAACTGCCTACACTCATCGGTGTCATGGCCAACATCTTTGTGAAACCTGCAATACTTGCCTTTATCTAGCTTGGCGGGATCAGCCTTCAAGGGCTTAGGCCAGCGAATATCTCTGTCTTTCTCAATCTCCATCAAAATCTGACTTCTGGGAGCATTCAGCTTAGCGTATTCAGTGAACTTTTGCCCAGGTCCTCCCTTCTTGGGGGTTGAATCAGGGTTTTGTTCAGTTCTAGGATATTTATCCTTAGCGATATACTCCAAATCAGTTTTTCGTTTCTTGCCTCCAGTGGGCTCATTACTTACTACGGTCTTCCTCATACTTTCTTCAACCTTGATATACTTCCCTGCCCTCTCTTGGAGCTGCAACATGCTCTCAGGGGGTCGTTTGGCCAAAGACATCTTGAAAAACTCATCCCTAGTTCCTTGTTGCAGTGCTATCATGGCTACCTTATCATCAAGGTCTGGGACTTTTAAAGCCTCCTTTGTAAAACGATTTAGGTAATCTCTTAAAGATTCTTTAGCTCCCTGCACAAGACTCATAAGAGATGCTGAACTTTTCTCATGGACTCTTCCACTGATGAATTGCTTAATAAAAGCCTGACTTAATTCTCTGAATGATCCAATAGAATTTGGGGGTAGGCGACTGTACCATCTTTGAGCCATACCCAACAGGGTTTGAGGGAAGGCCCGACATTTTATAGCATCATTCACGGGTTGCAGCAGCAGTGCATTAGAGAATGTCCTAACATGATTAGCGGGGTCTCCCGTGCCATCATAGGCTTTGATAGTGGGCATCTTAAATTTTCTTGAGATATGGGCATTCATTATCTCTTCTGTGAAGGGTGGAGTTGGATCATCAGGATCTCCAAGGGGAAGGAGATTGCTTGGATCAGTTCTTGGGACAGCAGCCCTTCTTCTTACCGGACCATCCAGGTCTATGATAGGAGGAGGATTTCTCCCCCTAGGAGGTATGTGGGGTCTGGTGGCTTGGTGAGCCTCCAAATCACGCCTCAGCCTTTGGATTTCAGCCTCATGAGCCCTGATCTTTTCCTGCACTTCTTGGGGATTCGCCCCTGGGGTGCTTTGGGGGCGTTGCCTTCCATCGGCCATTGGCTCTTTTCCAGGACGCCTCCTTCTCGGGGCCACTTCATCATCCGAAGATTCGGAATCTCTCTCAGTGTATGGACCAGAAAATTCCCGATCCTCAGGGATAGGATCCAAACCTCGTATATAGGGGGGCGACCGCCCTCGCGCTTCACTTCGCCCAGCATATCCGCTTCCTCCAACCTCAGGGTGAAGGGGCATCCCATAAGGGGGGTTAGTAGTAACAACAGTTGAATATTCATACCCGACGGGTCGAGAATTCACAGGCATATGTACTTGTTGAACTTGAGGATTCGTACCTTGAATAGTCGGGGGAGTTGTCCCTTGTGGCTGAGGTTGAGTTGCCCCTGTCTGGGCTTCCCCCTGAGTAGATGCATAAGTTGAATGGGGAGGAACCTCCACGGTTGATGAAATCACCTGGGTTGTCCCTGATGGTGTTCCCTCCTCCAGAGTGCTGGTTGTTCTCCGTGTTCTCGCCATGGTTGTTGTTCCGAGATTCCCACAGACGGCGCCAAATGTTATGGATTAAAACTACTATATATATAATTGCTGTATTTAATACTAAGGAACGTGAGCTCCAAGGCTCGATTTGACTGCTCTTGTGTTTCGAGACTCAATCTGCCTTAACAAGATGCCTACGTACCTTGCTGATTGCCAAGGATCAAGTCAAAAAACGTAGTTCTTGGTGATACTTGCCCTCGGGGCTATGGCGGCGAGGGCTACCAAGGACGTAGTGACTTTCATGTCCTCCAAGGACTAAGTCTAAAACGTAGTTCTGATTGGTGGGGGTGAGACCCCTTATATAGATGTTGGTGGTCCTTGAATTGGAGGTGGTCCTTGAATTGGACTTGGTATAGGAGACTTGGTGGGCAAGTCTCATAATTAGAATGGACTTTGGAGTCCTAGATAGTAGGAAACTGATTCCTTATCCTTTTAGGTCCCCTTGAGGCTTATCTATAAGGATTTATATCCTTATCAGGACTCTTCTCAACAGCTGATTTTTCCCTTATTAATTAATTACGAAATTAATTAATAATCAGGGCTTTTGGGCCATTTTTATTCGACCAGACCTGATCTGATCCATCAGGCTTAACCTTTCTGGTCTAAATATCATACATCTTTATATTGGGCCTAGCAGCCCATTAATTATAAAATCAGGACTTATTTATCCCTATCAAGGTCTTCTTGTCATCTTCTCCTTAAACTCCGTTATTAAAAATGTCTTTTTGTCTTCTTTAAATAGCAACCCAATTAATCCAAAAGCCCAGAAAAACAGTCTTCTAATTGAAACAGGAATCTGGAATTCCGACCTGGCCCGGCCGTGTGCTTCACTAGCGCGGGCGTGCTGACATTCTGCTTCTCTGGCGCGGTCGTGCGCTAGCACAATGCGGGCATGCCGGTCTTCTGGAAAACCTGAAATTGCCTTCTTTTCTTGCTGCAATGAGATGGTCTTCACGAGCCTTTATTCCTTGGACACCATCCTAACACCATATTAGCATCAAATCAATGCTAATTCACATGAATTCCGTATTAATGCCTGAAATGTAAAAACATTAGAAAAAATATTAAAACACCAACAACTTGAGTACAAATACACCAATTCAGAGCTTTATGGAGCGTTATGAAGTGTCATAAATGCCACTCAACAACCAACAAGAAAAGCAACAAAGTGGTTCTTATTGGAGTAAGAAAAGGAAATGTGTACCTAGCTGACTTCAACTCATCTAATGCAGAATCTGTCACTTGTCTGTTCAGCAAGGCAAGTCAAGATGAAAGTTGGCTGTGGCACAATAAGCTGTCCCACCTTAACTTCAAGACTATGAATGAGCTAGTCAAGAAAGATTAGGTAAGAGGCATTCCATAGGTGGAATTTTCCAAGGATGGTTTGTGTGATGCCTGTTAGAAAGGAAAACAAATCAAGGCATCATTCAGAAAGAAGCTTGATTCATCAATTGAAAAACCTCTACAACTACTAAATATGGATTTATTTGGACCAGTCAATGTATTGTCTATCTCAAGGAAAAGATATTGTCTAGTAATTGTGGATGATTTCTCAAAGTTCTCTTGGACATATTTCCTAAAATCTAAAGATGAAGCTATTGAAATCATCATCAATCACATAAGACAACTCAACAATCATCCTGATTTCAAAGTAAGAAGAATTAGGAGTGACAATGGAATTGAGTTCAAAAATTCTGTGATGAGATTATTTTTTAAAGAGAGTGGAATCATGCATGAGTTTTCAGCAGCAAGGACCCCACAACAAAATGGAGTGGTGGAATGGAAAAACAGATCTCTGATTGAAGTTGCAAGAACAATGCTAGAAGAATCAAAATTACCAATATAATTCTAGGCAGAGGCTGTAAATACTGCGTGCCACACTCAGAATATTTTTTTGGTTAATCAAGAAAATTGCAGAACACCATACCAATTATTCAAGAACAGGAAGCCCACATTAAACTTTCTTCATGTCTTTGATTGTAAATGCTTTATCTTAAGGAATCAAACTGACCAACATGAAAAGTTTGATGCCAAAGATGATGAAGGAATTTTTATTGGATATGCAGTTGGAAAAGCATACAGAGTCTACAATCTTAGAACCAACATTGTTATGGAATTTATACATGTTGTGTTTGATGACAAAAAGATTGAAGGACTACAAGATGGAGATTTCCATGAAAGCCTCAAATTTGATAATGTTGAGATGTTTAGTGATGACAGTGCTGATGAAAGTGATCAAGAACAAATGTCTAAGGACAATGCAGAAAAATCTACAGCTAATGAAGCACACACTTCAACATCCTTCGAAATACCAAGTACATCATCCATTGAACGAAAATCTGCATCATCCGTTAGGAGGCAAGGAGCAACATCAGTTGATCCATTAGTAGAAATTGGAAGTCAAGGTAGATCACAATCAGAAAGAACTCCAATTTCTAGTCAAAGATCCATAAACTCAAAGGGAGTTTCTGACAATCAAAACTCTGTCACACATCAAGACAACAATGAGGCCTCTTCATCTAGAGATAATCTACCACTACAGAGAAGATGGACTAAAGATGACCCATTTGAACTAATTATTGGTGATGTATCCTCAAGAGTGCAAACAAGGAAAGTAACTCAAGAGGAATGTCTATATAACAGCTTTCTGTCTCAGGATGAACCTAAAAAGGTGGAAGAAGCTCTGTTGGATCCTGATTGGGTTTTAGCAATGCCGAAAGAGCTAAATCAATTTGAAAGGAACAAAGTTTGGAAGCTGGTACCGAAGCCTAAAGGAAAGAACTCTATTGACACCAAGTGGGTATTCAGAAACAAGATGGATGAAAATGGCATAGTAATCAGGAATAAAGGTAGAATGGTTGCTAAAGGCTATTGTCAACAAGAAGGAATTGATTTTGATAAAATATTTGCTCATGTTGCAAGATTTGAAGCCATCAGAATTTTCCTAGCCTATGCAGCCCATGCCAATTTCAAGGTCTATTAAATGGATGTCAAAAGTGCCTTTCTAAATGGAGATTTGGAGGAGGAAGTTTATGTCAGTTAGCCTCCTGGTTTTGAAGATCCAAATTTTCCAGAATATGTCTACTATCTTTTGAAAGCACTTTATGGATTGAAGCAAGCACCTATAGCCTGGTATGATACTTTGTCAATGTTTTCCTTAGAAAATCACTTCACTAGAGGTACTGTTGGAAAAACCTTATTCTTTAGAAATATTAATGGCTCTAGCATACTTGTTCAAATTTATGTAGATGATATTATATTTGGTTCTATAGATGAAAAACTTTACAAAAAGTTTTACAAATTGATGCAAATTAAATATGAAATGAGCATGATGGGAGAACTAACTTACTTTCTTGGTTTACAAGTTAAGCAAGTTAGTGATGGAAAATTCATTAGTCAAACAAAATATATTTATGATCTTTTGAAAAAGTTTGACTTAATGGATTGCACATCTGCAAAAACTCCCATGACCACAACAACTAAACTTGAATTAAACACTACTGAAAAGTTTGTGAATATTTCAAGCTATAGGGGCATGGTTGGCTCACTTCTATATTTAACAGCCAGTAGGCCAAATATAATGTTTGCTACATGTTTTTGTGCTAGATTTCAAGCTGATCCTAAAGAATCTCATTTAGTATCTATTAAGAGAATTTTCAGATATCTCAAAGGAACACCAAAATTTGGCATTTGGTATCCTAGAGATTCTGATTTTGATCTAACTGGTTATTCAGATGCAGATTATGCAGGTTGTAAAATTGATAGAAAAAGTACTACAGAAACCTGTCAATTTCTAGAAAATAAACTAGTATCCTGGTTCAGTAAGAAGAAAAATTCAGTCTCTACTTCTACACCTGAGGCTGAATAAATTACTGCAGGTAGTTGTTATGCACAGATTTTATGGATGAAAAATCAACTATTGGACTATGGTCTATAGGTGAATAAGATTCCTATTTTCTGTGACAACACAAGTGCAATTGCAATTACTGAAAATCTAGTACAGCATTCAAGGACCAAGCACATTGACATTAAGTATCATTTCATTAGAGAGCATGTTATGAATGGTAGTGTGGAACTTCATTTTGTTCCAAGTGAGAAACAACTTGCAGACATCTTTACCAAGCCACTTGATGAATCCACCTTCACTAGTTTGGTAAGTGAGATTGGTATGCTTAACTACTCTTAATCTATTTTTGATGTCTAAGCAAATTGAAATGCATCCAGAGCAAAAGTTGATATTTCCTTTCTTAGATAAAATTTTGACTAAGTTAGAATTTGTATCTCAACAGATGTTCATTATCCGTTGAAAATGAACATCCATTGAATTTTATCATCCGTTGAAATATCAATTATTACCCTGGGTAATTTAATCATCATCCGTCGAATTGCACTCAATCTTAGCCATTAATTGGAGCATTATCTGTCGAATTTACTTACAGTCTGTATATATATTTCAACGAATAAACTTAGAATTATGACAATTTTTCTTATTTTTAAACGGCTATTTTGGGATAATTTGATTGGTCACTTTATTTTACTTTGTACTTTTTGATAGTTTATTTCTGAGAAAGTATAAAAGCTAATTACATTTCTATTCTTTGTTTTTATCTTTCTCAAAGCAATTTCTCTAACTTCTTATTCCCAAAAGCAAAAAACTCTCTCTCCAACTAATCTCAATCACAACAATGGCACCCGTAATCAAAATTATGTCCTCAACTGGGTTTGTCTATGAAAAGAACAACTTTGTGGCTCTAGTGAACAAGAAAATTCTGGCATCGGAAGACTATTACAAGATGATGGACTTCATACTGAACTGTAAATTAAGTTATGCCATGCTCCAGTCTCCAACCATTTACTGTGAAGTTATTGAGGAAATTTGGTCTACAGCTGTGTTCAATTTAAGGGACAAGACTATTACCTTCACTCTCAAAGGTAATGAACACTCTGTTAACTGTGATGCAATTAAAAAGTATTTTAAATTGCCTGAAAATAACACACCTGCTCCACACACTAACATTGATATGAGTAACATGCTAGTCTCTATGGGTTATGCTCTAACTGCCACTAAGTTAGGTGAAGTTAGAAGTTTAGGCCTTAGAAAAGAATGGAGTTTCTTGTGTGATTCTTTCATCAAAGTGTTTTCTGGAAAAGTCAGCAATTTTGATGCTATATCTTACTCACTTGTTCACATGCTTTACATGCTTCTTAGTGATAAGTACTTTAATTTCAGTACTTCTGTTATGTATGAGTTAGGGAGTAAATTAGGGGATATAAAGAAGAGGTCTAAGAATATTTGTTATGCTAGATTCTTCATGATGGTAGATAATTTTGTTTCTAAGAATCTCTCAATTGAGAAACCAACAGATAAGTTAGCTTGTTGGGTCCAAGAGAGAAGAGTTATTGCTGATCTCAACAGGTCAAATCACCATAATGATGTTCCCCTTGTATACATGCCAATCATGGAACATCCTCATGTAAGTGAGGTAAATGCTTCTATTCACATTACTTCTCAACCTATTTCTTTGCAATCAACTATGGAAATGGCATCTGTGACAATGACCAAACAGATGCATACCCAAGTCACAAAACCAAAAGTGTCTAAATCCAAATCAAAGAAAGCCCCCTCTAGTTTCTCTCAAAAGAAACTAGTTGTAATATCCATTAAAAGCCAAGAGGGGAATGTGAAGGGTACTGAGATTGGTGAGGGACAGGGTGAACATCAAAGAAGCCCTAAGGATAAGGATGGAGAGGTAAGTGCATCCCAGCCTAGCCACACTATAGTTTCCTAACAAACTGTAGTGCTTAATAAGGACATTAGCTCATTGCTAGTTACATCCTCCCAAAAACATGTGACTATTGAACAAAGCTCTCAGCCAAGAGCACAGGTCAAAAGTTTTAGGGACACAAGCTCACCCCAAACTTATGCCAGAAAGAAGAAATCTAGGACACTTGGGGATACACAGGGTACACACACTGTACAAACTAAAGTTAAAGACTCAGTCATTGCACCATCTCAAATTCAGCTTGATGTGGCTCCTGTAAATGTGGAGTCAAAACCAAAATCTTTGATAATCGAAGCACCTCACACACAAAACTCACCCATCAATTCTTTGGAAGTAGACTTGATCCATTCATTAATTCCTGATTCTCCATCTCTAACTCTCATGGAGAAGTCAAAAATCCAAGCAAGTGAGCATCATCTTTTAGATAATTTGTTGGCTCACTTACCATTTCTTTCTGAGTCTACTGAAACATCTGTGCAAAATTTCAAATTAATCACCACAGATTCTACAGTAGTTTCTACTTCAAACTCTTTTATTTCCACTATTTCAATGGATATTGTTCATCCGTTGACAAGTGATCATATCTCGACGGATGTGCTTAATAGAAGTCATCCGTTGAAACTCACAACTATTATTTCGACGAATGTTCCTCATCCGTTGAATAGCACTGCACCACTTCAAACTTGAACAACTGTTACAATTGCAAATGATCTAGTAGTTGTACAATCACTCTTAGGACTGAGGGAAGGGAGTGAATTGAGTGAGAGGCTGAGTTGCTCTCAGGCAAAAGGAGAGGAAAAGAGTGAAATTATGCAAGCTATTTCTTCCAGCTTGGCAAAAGTGAGTGAGTGGAATCCCACCTTAGTAGGTAAAGGTGAGGGTGTGAGGGTGGGAAGCCCAGGGGAGCCCTTGATGCAAAAACAGAGAGAACATGAGAGAAAAGCAGGTATAGGAGAGATAAGGATGGAAAGCATTGCTAGTGTGTAATAACCCCAAAATTTTCAACTTTTTTGTAACCCTTGTGAATAGTGTTTTAGCTGAATGAGAAAACTTTTCACGCCACACTATGTAGGGGTTCTGTTATGGATATTCTGGGATATTATTAGTACTCTATGAAGTATATAAGTGTATGTAAAGATCGTCAGAATCCAATTCCGAACACTTTGGTTTTTCCCGGAAATCCACAAGATACGGAGAGAATTGAGTATAAGGTAACAGGATAAAAAGGATTTAAATTAAAGGATTATAATAGAGGATCATAAAAAGGAATATAATGTATTGAGAAAGGTTAAGGGAACCTAAGTAATAAGATCCTGGGTGTGATCCTTCAAACGATAAACGAGAACGAAAGTTAAGCGAATCGTATAACAGATCAGCGGTCATTAGGCAAACGATTAGGAAGTTAATCAAAGGGATTAGTGGGAATGATGTCATCCAACCAATAGAAAGAGGACAAGGAAGGGAGGATGACATCATGAGGATGACATAAGCATGACATGGGAAGGAAGGAGGTGTGGTAGCTTTGTAACCACACAATTTCAAGGGCAAGAAGGTAATTGACTAAATCAAATACAAAACAAGTCAACCAAGCCAAGTAAAAATCATTCTCATCAAAAATCAAAAAGCAACCAAGGCATTAGTTCTTCATTGCTCTCGGCTTTCTTACTTTTTAAAGGCAAGATTTTTCAAAATCCAAGATCCAAGCTTCCTAAATTGGTAAGATAATTCCCTAATCATCTTCATGCTTAGTTAGGACTATATCATGAGTTTAAGCCATTAGTTCTTTCTCAATCTTCTTCATTTAATCAAAGAAGAAGACAATGAATAGTGTTTTCAAGTTTTAACTTGAACTTTTTCTTGTTTTTCTTGAAGATCCAAGCATTCTTAAGACTTCTCCAAGCTTCTTAAGGCTTCCTAGCTCCACCCACCACTTCAAGGAAGGTATACCATCTCCAAACCCTAGATTCCTATATATTATAAGATGATTTTGATTAGTGGGTTGATATTGTAGCTTGTTGTTATGATTTAGAGTTGGGATTTGGAATGGTAGTGAAATGGAATGGTAATTGTTGTGGTTTTGATTTAAAGGAACTTAAGTATGATTAAAGTTAAGTTTAGGCATAAGTATGAATGATTAAATTGAATTGGTTGGGGTTGTTATGATGTGATAAGGATGGATGTTGATTGTATGTTGGATTTGAGGTTGGTTTGTGGTTGGTTTTGTATGGTTTAAAATTTGGAAATCGCGTAAACATAGCCGTCGTAACGTCCGATTTTCTTTGGACTGTTTTTGTGCATAGCATTAGGACCCGAGAACCCCCTGCTAGATTATGACCACTGCCATGTTTAGATAGCTCATGTTACGAGCTTCGTTTTGATATGTAGTTCGTTCGATTCCGATGCACGGTTTAGGAGAAACGACCGTTTCAAGTAACGGCGTTTCGCGAACGAAACTTTTTCCCTCGCCTTACTTTGAAATGTAGGTTAAAGACCAAAAAGGGTTAATTAATGTATGAAACATTTATGGTAAGTGTGTTAGGCAGTTGGTAAGACATTCGCGAAGGAATCGCTTTAAAACTCGTAAAGGTTAAATTATTAAAAATGGTGGAGCCGCGGGTACCCGAGTGACTTAAGCAAATCAGTGAGCGCAAAACAAGCGTTAGAGTCTAAGTTAGTTAAAGTATAGGTTTACAAGTGATTTTGGTTTAATTCCAACTTACTTGTTGTTTATAGGTTATCAGACTCGTCCCGAGCCTTTCTCACCCCCAAGTCGCTCAGGCAAGTATTCAATCCGTTATACTGTTGTTGTGATGTATACACTTGTATATGCATTATCTTGCGATAGATGCATGTTGGTTAATTAGCAAATGTTGCGATATATTGAAGCATGCTGATATGGTATATATATGCATGCCTATTTCGTATTCTTGATTTATATATCTGTTGGTTCAAATGCTTATTCGTTGCATAATACCTATGCTAGAGATAAGCGGTACTTGCATATACCCTTAGTATAGGGACCCAAAGGTGGAAATATTTTCTAAAACCGGGAGTCGAGGATCCCGAGTAGATTTTGTATATGTGGATATATATATATATACTTATATATATATATATGGTCATAGTTTTCAAAACTATTAATCGAATAAGGGTTATTCGATTACTTTAACTTTATTTTATTATTGAATATTATTTCGAATATCATTCGAGGACTTATGACTCAGTTTATATTATTTAATGAATATTATTTGAATATTCATTTGAGGATCTATGACTCCGATTATTTGCTGAGATATATTCTGTATTTTATTAAAGAATAATGTTTCGATAATCAAACTTATTTTCGATTATTCAAATGAAGATAATACTTTCATATAAGTATATCTTTGGTTATTTAATACTCGTTTCAAGTATAAATTTTAATACTTCTACTTCAATTATTTTTATAAAGATTATTCTTTATGGGAATATTATTTAATTAATAATATTCAGTCATTTTCTAAATATTCTGGGGACTGATTTACTTCATTAAATCAGTTTTACTCCAAACACTCTATAAAGTGTTTTCGAGTCTTCAAAATGATTTTTAAAAGTTAGAGCGGATCCCAAAACTCATTTTTATATTTAAGATCTTCCTTTTTAAGGGGATTTAAATACTCGCTTAAAACCTGAGGGATCCGGCTCTGTGGTGTATTTTATATTCGCAACAAGGTTGCAGTTTTGGTAAATGAATTGATTACTTACCCAACGTTCGGGAAGTAAGTCCATCTATTGAGTCGGCATAAGCAACATGGGCTCAGTGGGCGTCCATGATAGTGTAAGTGGCTCAGTGGGAGTCCATCAAATGCATAAGTGGCTGAGTGGCAGTCCAGCATAGGTCCTAATGCGGCCAGGGTGATGACCAGTGGGGAATTCGTCCATCTACTAGTAGAAAAGGTTACTAATGGGTATCTTTGCATGATCAGCAAGATATCTGGTTTATGCCAAAATTCTTTTCCTTTCCAAAATTCATTGGATGTTTCAAACTCTGTTCATACTTTACATAACAGAGGTTCCAGGAAATGTTTTAGAGATATATATATGTGGATATATATATATCGGGACTAAATAAAGTATCTCATAACTTTATCATTCAATAATATTTCAAAGATTGAATCTATTCAAGTCTTAACTTGTGGTCTCATCCATGGGATGTTTTTCTTAAAACTTATAATACTTTGAACGGTGGTAGTTCAAGTAGCTTTATAAATGATATAAGTGTGGTGAAGTATTGGTAACTTCATTCCTTGTTTTTACATTATATCTAGTAAGTAATTATCTTACACACGATAAAGATTCTAGTGAGTATCCATTTAGATACTTATATTATTGTTATCACTATGTATTATCTTGCGAGCTGTAAGGCTCACTCTTGCTTTATTTCTTCATCACACAACAACAGTTAGGAGAGATGGCCAGACTCCAGCAGACCCAGCGCAAGCGCGTGGGAAGCGCCCCGCGTCTTCCCGATGATGTTGTAGCTGCTATAGCTGCAGAGGTAGATCCATTGTAGTTCAGACCATCTACTTTTGAGAATCAAATTATGTATAATTATAACTTGTGGCAGATAATGGCAATTAACTGTAAATTATCAAGTAATCATTTTGGGTTGTAATAATTTTAAATTGTGGATTCAAAGACTTGTACTTATTTCAATTTCATCTCTGAGACTATAACGGGTTGTGGTGTGTGTTAGTACGGGGTCACAGCATGAGGTTATTTATTATTAATTAAGTGAAGTGATATTGTGGAAAGAAAGACCGTGACAACCCGGATCCCCGACCCCGGATCTGGGGGTGTTACAGAAATGGTATCAGAGCTAAGCGTTATAAACCTCAGAGATGATGCGACGATATAATAACAAACTCACAAAGATAATAAGAACTCTTGCCAAGTTCATGGTCGGACTACTTAAAGTAGTGCTGACAGTTAAAACCCTTACGGGAACCCTTATAAGTATCATGATAGTAACTTAGCTTGTTTAATGTGTAGGCGCCTGAGATAGAGGACCCAGAGATGTTCGAGCGTGAGCATGATGAGGCATTGCTAGATGTTGAGGATCAGGAGGAGCCTGAGATGGAGGAGGACCCCTCAGAGGAGTCAGAGACAGAGGTTATTGCTATTACAGATGAGGAGGACCCGGATGGGGTCCCAGTAGCTGAGGAGCGTGTTGGATCTATGGTAGTGTATGCTGGTATCCCTTTACCCACACTTCCGGTGGTCAGAGCCCCTACCCCTCCACCACTATCTTGGATTCCTGATGATGACAGCTCAGAGACCCATACTTCCGAGCCTAGGCAGACCGAGGAGGCACCCTCAGCGGCTCCGGATTCACCACCTCTTGACCCTGCCCACAGGCAGTCTTCGTTAGCTCATGGATATGTTCAGGATGTATTGAGGACCCGAGTGGCTGTTGCCGAGGGCCGACTAGATGAGGCCAGGAGGGAGTTGGATGCAGAGAGGGCGGGTAGGCGTACCCGAGCTTATGAGACTAGGGCTTCTATACCCCGATCCTTGAGGAGGGAGCTTATGGGGATAGAGCTCACGTCCCGAGCGAGACTCAGATCTCTCCAGGGGGACAGGCATGGTAGGATCTCCAGGCGGAAGGCCGACTATATCTTCCGTCGTGCGATGGAAAGGGTTTGGGAGCTGACCCGCTCCGGTGTGTGATTCAGGATTGATGATGGAATAGTCTAGTTGTCTAGTTAGCCGAGGCCTTAGTAAGAGCCAATTTTCCGGGATAGTTGACTTGTATATAGCATCCCTTTTTCTGACTAGACAGATAGACTCTTGTGTATCACTTTTGGGACAGATGACTGTAGCACTGTTGTACTTTTGACCAGATCAAACTATGTATTCTCGCATTATGTATATATTTGTTTCCTTTCAGTTCAGTTCCATAGTGACGGGATCACTGTTTTATCATTATTATTACTGCCCTTCGTATTATAACTTTCTTAAAATAATAGAATTACGATATACGTTCTCCCCATTATAAGAGCTGTGCAAGGCACAATGTTGTATATGATTGTGACCTAACGTTGAATTTTCCCAATAATTGTTTTTATTATTATCAGAATCATGCCGCCAAGAAAGATTGGAACTAGGGCGAACCCTGGATCTGAGGACCAGGGAAGCCATAATCAGGACAATAGAAACCAAGAACATAGTGAAGAGGAAGATGAGGATTATGTGGAACAGGATGACTCCCTGTATGAAAAGGAAGAGGAAACATATGATGTTGAGGGATTTGAGATAGAGGCTGAAGAAGGAGAAACCGAGGTTGAGCAACCAGTACCAAACCCAGGCATGGATCCCATGAGCCAGTTCATGCAACTCCTAAGGCAGAATTTGGAACGTCAACCCAACCCACCCCCTCAAGGAAGTAACAATGCAGTGGCAAACTCTTTCAGGGCTTTTAAGTCCCTTAAGCCCCCTGAGTTCCACGGATCAGCCGACCCAGTTGAGGCAAGGGCATGGTTAAAGGAAATGGAGAAATCTTTTGAGATTTTGAGTACCGAGGAGGCACAGAAGACTGTATTTGCTACCTACCTTCTGAAAGGAGAAGCTAACTACTGGTGGGAGGCCAAGAAAAACATGGAGACAGATGCTATTATAACCTGGGAGAGATTTAGTCAGTTGTTTCTGGGAAAGTATTTCCCGAGGTTTATGGAAAGCCAGATGGAGCTCAAGTTCTTGGAGCTAAAGCAGAATAACTTGTCTGTAGCAGAGTACGAGGCGAAATTTACTGAGTTATCAAGGTTTATGCCGGAGTTTGTGAGCACCGAGGAAAAGAAAGCTAGGAGGTTTCAGCAGGGACTGAAACCGTGGATTCAGAATAGGGTGGCAATCCTTGAGCTTACGGACTATGCCACTCTGGTGCAAAAGGCAATGATTGTAGAAGTTGGAAGTGAACAGATGCAGAAGGAAAGAGAGGAGAAAGGAATAAAGAGGAAAAGTATGAGCATGGGTGGAGGTTCCGCAGGAAGGAGCTTCCCAACTAGATTTAATCGAGGAGCAGTGTCCCTACCAGGAAGGAACACTGGGTTTAAGCGGCCAATGAGTGTGAGTGTGAGCCAGGGCGGCCAGAAGTCAAGAATGTCCTATTCCAACCAGTCTCGACCCCCATTGCCAGCCTGTAACATATGTGGAAGGAATCACACTGGGGAGTGTAAAGGAAGGCCAGTAACCTGTTTTAAGTACGGTCGGGAAGGCCACTATTCAACTAAGTGCCCATCATCAATCCCTGCCGTCATTCCAACCACCACTTGTCATCAGTGTGGACGCCCGGGTCATTGGAAGAAGGAATGCCCAATGAACAAACCAGCAGCTTCGGGAGCAAGCAGGGCTGCTTCTAATAAGCCACCTACTGCGAGGACTTTCAACATGACAGTCCAGGATGCTATGAAAGATTCAGATGTGATAGCAGGTACCCTTTCTCTAAATTCAGTCAGTGCAAATGTTTTATTTGATTCGGGAGCAACTAAATCTTTTATATCAAAGGACCTTGCGCGTAAGTTAAGACTTAAGGCTAAACCCTTGATAGAACCCATACAAGTAGAAATAGCCAATCATGAAATTATTCCTGTTAACCAGATTCACCCCGCCTGTGAGATAGGCATAGGGGAGCAATCTTTCAGTGTTGATCTGATTCCTTTTAAATTAGGGGAGTTTGATGTGATTTTGGGAATGGACTGGCTATCTAGCAACGATGCTCAGATAGACTGTAAAGGGAAGAAAGTTAAGTTAAATATCCCCGGGAAGAAAGAAGTTATATTTAGAGGAAAGAGGCAGACGCAGAAATTTTTGACTATGGCCCAGGCCAAAAGGATGCTACGAAAAGGAAGTGAGGCTTACCTAGCCTATGTGGTGGACACGCAGAAGGAGGTGCCCAACTTACAAGATATTCCAGTAGTCAACGAATTTGAAGATGTATTCCCACAAGACCTTCCGGGATTACCACCCGATAGAGTGATTGAATTTGCTATTGAGTTGGCCCCAGGGACGGCGCCAGTTTCAAAAGCACCTTACCGGTTAGCCCCGTTAGAAATGAAGGAATTAGCTATCCAATTGCAGGAACTCTTGGATAAGGGTATGATAAGACCCAGTGTGTCTCCGTGGGGAGCACCAGTTTTATTTGTTAAGAAGAAAGATGGGAGCATGAGGCTGTGCATAGACTATCGAGAGTTGAACAAGCTAACCATAAAGAACAGGTACCCATTGCCTAGAATAGACGATCTGTTCGACCAGCTAAAGGATGCTGTTTATTTTTCCAAGATCGACCTGAGAACTGGATATCACCAACTAAAGATTAAACCCGAAGATATTTCCAAGACAGCGTTCCGTACCAGGTATGGGCATTATGAGTTCTTGGTAATGTCCTTTGGATTAACCAACGCCCCAGCGGCTTTCATGGATTTAATGAATAGAGTATTTAAGAAGTACTTGGACAAGTGTGTGATAGTTTTTATCGATGATATTTTGATCTACTCAAGGACTGAGGCAGAACATGCAGAGCATTTGAGGATAGCTCTAGGAATACTCAGAGAGGAGCAGTTATATGCCAAATTCTCGAAGTGTGAATTCGGGCGGAATGAAGTACAGTTTTTAGGACATGTGATCAATAAAGAAGGAGTATTGGTCGACCCCTCCAAGATAGAGGCGGTCTCAAATTGGGAAAGGCCAACCACACCCACAGAGGTAAGGAGTTTCATAGGATTGGCCGGCTACTATTGTAGATTTGTACAGGACTTTGCGAAGATCGCAGCCCCTTTGACACGACTTACTCGTAAGACAAAGAAGTTTGAATGGACGGAGAAATGCGAGAACAGTTTTCAGGAATTAAAGAAAAGGTTGATAACGGCTCCGGTATTGGCATTGCCGGACGGAAAAGGAGATTTTGTGATATATAGTGACGCGTCGCACAAAGGATTAGGATGTGTGCTTATGCAGCACGGTAGAGTTATTGCGTATGCGTCGAGACAATTGAAGGAATACGAGGTTAGATATCCTACTCATGACCTTGAGCTCGCGGCAATAGTATTTGCTTTAAAAATTTGGAGGCACTACTTGTATGGAGAGAAGTGCGAGATTTTCACAGACCATAAGAGCCTCAAGTACATATTTACGCAGAAAGAGCTCAACATGCGCCAGAGGAGATGGTTAGAACTAATCAAGGACTATGATTGTGAGATTCTCTATCATCCAGGGAAAGCCAATGTGGTGGCTGATGCCCTTAGTAGAAAGGAAAGACTCAGAATGATAACGACTTCGGAAGAGTTGATAAGGGATTTTGAGAAAATGGAAATAGAAGTAAAGGTAACCGGAACCGGAACTGAAAAGCTTTTTGAGATCTCAATGCAGCCAGAGTTATTGGAAAAGATCAGATTGTGCCAGGAGAAAATAATGAATGAAGGCAGAGAGTCAATGACTGGAGAGGAGATCCATACTGAAAAAGATGATAAGGGGATAATGAGGTACTCCTACCGAATTTGGGTTCCGAATGTTCAAGAACTTAAAGATGAGATTTTGGATGAAAGCCATAGTTCAAGGTATTCCATTCACCCAGGAAGTATTAAGATGTATAGGGATTTGAAGGAATATTACTGGTGGCCCAACATGAAGAGGGACGTAGCAGAATGGGTAAACAAGTGTTTGACTTGCCAAAGAGTAAAGGCAGAGCACCAGAGACCCAGTGGACTTTTGCGACCCCTGGAGATTCCCGAATGGAAATGGGAACGGATAGCGATGGATTTTGTTGTAGGCTTGCCAAGGACGAAAGCCAATTACGACGCCATTTGGGTAATTATAGACCGACTGACAAAGTCAGCTCATTTCATTCCTATCAATGAGAGATACACAGTCGATAGACTGGTGGACATTTACCTTAAGGAAATAGTGACGCGACATGGAGTCCCAGCGTCCATTGTCTCAGACCGAGACCCCAGGTTCAACTCCAGATTTTGGAGGAGCTTTCAGGAATGTGCGGGGACCAAGTTAAATATGAGTACCGCGTACCATCCCCAAACGGATGGACAGAGTGAAAGGACCATCCAGACCCTAGAGGATATGTTGAGAGTCTGTGCAATAGACCTTAAAGGAAGTTGGGATGATCACTTGCCGTTGATCGAGTTTTCTTATAACAATAGCTTTCATGCTAGCATCGGAATGCCGCCTTATGAGGCCCTGTACGGAAGAAGGTGTCGATCTCCCTTATACTGGGATGAAGTAGGAGAGCGGAAGATGCTCGGACCCGAAGTGGTCCAAAGGACCAAAGATATAGTGGATCTTATCAGAGGGCGACTTGTAGCAGCCCAAGACATACAAAAGAAATATGCAGACCTAGCCCGAAAGGACAAGGAATATGAAGTAGGGGACTTAGTACTGCTGAAAGTATCCCCTTGGAAGGGATTAATGAGGTTCGGAAAGAAAGGAAAACTAAGCCCAAGATACATTGGACCTTTTGAGATATTAAGACGGATTGGAAAGTTAGCTTACGAGCTAGCCCTACCCCCTAATTTGCAACAAGTTCATAATGTGTTCCATGTGTCAATGCTAAGGAGGTATCATCGGGATGCCAGGCACATAGTGGAGTACGAGCAGGTGGATATGCAGCCAGATCTAACTTACGTGGAGAAGCCAGTAAGGATTATGGATAAGAAGGAGCAGGTGCTTCGGAACAAAGTGATCAAGCTAGTCAGAGTACTATGGCAGAATCATAATGTGGAAGAATCAACTTGGGAACTAGAGAGCATAATGCTAGAAAAGTACCCCCATTTGTTTTCTGTTTGATTTCGGGACGGAATCCTTTTAAGGAGGGGAGACTGTCATAACCCCAAAATTTTCAACTTTTTTGTAACCCTTGTGAATAGTGTTTTAGCTGAATGAGAAAACTTTTCACGCCACACTATGTAGGGGTTCTGTTATGGATATTCTGGGATATTATTAGTACTCTATGAAGTATATAAGTGTATGTAAAGATCGTCAGAATCCAATTCCGAACACTTTGGTTTTTCCCGGAAATCCACAAGATACGGAGAGAATTGAGTATAAGGTAACAGGATAAAAAGGATTTAAATTAAAGGATTATAATAGAGGATCATAAAAAGGAATATAATGTATTGAGAAAGGTTAAGGGAACCTAAGTAATAAGATCCCGGGTGTGATCCTTCAAACGATAAACGAGAACGAACGTTAAGCGAACCGTATAACAGATCAGCGGTCATTAGGCAAACGATTAGGAAGTTAATCAAAGGGATTAGTGGGAATGATGTCATCCAACCAATAGAAAGAGGACAAGGAAGGGAGGATGACATCATGAGGATGACATAAGCATGACATGGGAAGGAAGGAGGTGTGGTAGCTTTGTAACCACACAATTTCAAGGGCAAGAAGGTAATTGACTAAATCAAATACAAAACAAGTCAACCAAGCCAAGTAAAAATCATTCTCATCAAAAATCAAAAAGCAACCAAGGCATTAGTTCTTCATTGCTCTCGGCTTTCTTACTTTTTAAAGGCAAGATTTTTCAAAATCCAAGATCCAAGCTTCCTAAATTGGTAAGATAATTCCCTAATCATCTTCATGCTTAGTTAGGACTATATCATGAGTTTAAGCCATTAATTCTTTCTCAATCTTCTTCATTTAATCAAAGAAGAAGACAATGAATAGTGTTTTCAAGTTTTAACTTGAACTTTTTCTTGTTTTTCTTGAAGATCCAAGCATTCTTAAGACTTGTCCAAGCTTCTTAAGGCTTCCTAGCTCCACCCACCACTTCAAGGAAGGTATACAATCTCCAAACCCTAGATTCCTATATATTATAAGATGATTTTGATTAGTGGGTTGATATTGTAGCTTGTTGTTATGATTTAGAGTTGGGATTTGGAATGGTAGTGAAATGGAATGGTAATTGTTGTGGTTTTGATTTAAAGGAACTTAAGTATGATTAAAGTTAAGTTTAGGCATAAGTTTGAATGATTAAATTGAATTGGTTGGGGTTGTTATGATGTGATAAGGATGGATGTTGGTTGTATGTTGGATTTGAGGTTGGTTTGTGGTTGGTTTTGTATGGTTTAAAATTTGGAAATCGCGTAAACATAGCCGTCGTAACGTCCGATTTTCTTTGGACTGTTTTTGTGCATAGCATTAGGACCCGAGAACCCCCTGCTAGATTATGACCACTGCCATTTTTAGATAGCTCATGTTACGAGCTTCGTTTTGATATGTAGTTCGTTCGATTCCGATGCACGGTTTAGGAGAAACGACCGTTTCAAGTAACGGCGTTTCGCGAACGAAACTTTTTCCCTCGCCTTACTTTGAAATGTAGTTTAAAGACCAAAAAGGGTTAATTAATGTATGAAACATTTATGGTAAGTGTGTTAGGCAGTTGGTAAGACATTCGCGAAGGAATCGCTTTAAAACTCGTAAAGGTTAAATTATTAAAAATGGTGGAGCCGCGGGTACCCGAGTGACTTAAGCAAATCAGTGAGCGCAAAACAAGCGTTAGAGTCTAAGTTAGTTAAAGTATAGGTTTACAAGTGATTTTGGTTTAATTCCAACTTATTTGTTGTTTATAGGTTATCAGACTCGTCCCGAGCCTTTCTCACCCCCAAGTCGCTCAGGCAAGTATTCTATCCGTTATACTGTTGTTGTGATGTATACACTTGTATATGCATTATCTTGCGATAGATGCATGTTGGTTAATTAGCAAATGTTGCAATATATTGAAGCATGCTGATATGGTATATATATGCATGCCTGTTTCGTATTCTTGATTTATATATCTGTTGGTTCAAATGCTTATTCGTTGCATAATACCTATGCTAGAGATAAGCGGTACTTGCATATACCCTTAGTATAGGGACCCAAAGGTGGAAATATTTTCTAAAACCGGGAGTCGAGGATCCCGAGTAGATTTTGTATATGTGGATATATATATATATATACTTATATATATATATATATGGTCATAGTTTTCAAAACTATTAATCGAATAAGGGTTATTCGATTACTTTAACTTTATTTTATTATTGAATATTATTTCGAATATCATTCGAGGACTTATGACTCAGTTTATATTATTTAATGAATATTATTTGAATATTCATTTGAGGATCTATGACTCCGATTATTTGCTGAGATATATTCTGTATTTTATTAAAGAATAATGTTTCGATAATCAAACTTATTTTCGATTATTCAAATGAAGATAATACTTTCATATAAGTATATCTTTGGTTATTTAATACTCGTTTCAAGTATAAATTTTAATACTTCTACTTCAATTATTTTTATAAAGATTATTCTTTATGGGAATAATATTTAATTAATAATATTCAGTCATTTTCTAAATATTCTGGGGACTGATTTACTTCATTAAATCAGCTTTACTCCAAACACTCTATAAAGTGTTTTCGAGTCTTCAAAATGATTTTTAAAAGTTAGAGCGGATCCCAAAACTCATTTTTATATTTAAGATCTTCCTTTTTAAGGGGATTTAAATACTCGCTTAAAACCTGAGGGATCCGGCTCTGTGGTGTATTTTATATTCGCAACAAGGTTGCAGTTTTGGTAAATGAATTGATTACTTACCCAACGTTCGGGAAGTAAGTCCATCTATTGAGTCGGCATAAGCAACATGGGCTCAGTGGGCGTCCATGATAGTGTAAGTGGCTCAGTGGGAGTCCATCAAATGCATAAGTGGCTGAGTGGCAGTCCAGCATAGGTCCTAATGCGGCCAGGGTGATGACCAGTGGGGAATTCGTCCATCTACTAGTAGAAAAGGTTACTAATTGGTATCTTTGCCTGATCAGCAAGATATCTGGTTTATGCCAAAATTCTTTTCCTTTCCAAAATTCATTGGATGTTTCAAACTCTGTTCATACTTTACATAACAGAGGTTCCAGGAAATGTTTTAGAGATATATATATGTGGATATATATATATATATCGGGACTAAATAAAGTATCTCATAACTTTATCATTCAATAATATTTCAAAGATTGAATCTATTCAAGTCTTAACTTGTGGTCTCATCCATGGGATGTTTTTCTTAAAACTTATAATACTTTGAACGGTGGTAGTTCAAGTAGCTTTATAAATGATATAAGTGTGGTGAAGTATTGGTAACTTCATTCCTTGTTTTTACATTATATCTAGTAAGTAATTATCTTACACACGATAAAGATTCTAGTGAGTATCCATTTAGATACTTATATTATTGTTATCACTATGTATTATCTTGCGAGCTGTAAGGCTCACTCTTGCTTTATTTCTTCATCACACAACAACAGTTAGGAGAGATGGCCAGACTCCAGCAGACCCAGCGCAAGCGCGTGGGAAGCGCCCCGCGTCTTCCCGATGATGTTGTAGCTGCTATAGCTGCAGAGGTAGATCCATTGTAGTTCAGACCATCTACTTTTGAGAATCAAATTATGTATAATTATAACTTGTGGCAGATAATGGCAATTAACTGTAAATTATCAAGTAATCATTTTGGGTTGTAATAATTTTAAATTGTGGATTCAAAGACTTGTACTTATTTCAATTTCATCTCTGAGACTATAACGGGTTGTGGTGTGTGTTAGTACGGGGTCACAGCATGAGGTTATTTATTATTAATTAAGTGAAGTGATATTGTGGAAAGAAAGACCGTGACAACCCGAATCCCTGACCCCGGATCTGGGGGTGTTACATAGTGAGTCAATGGATGTCAGTGATGCAGAAAAAGAGAAACTGTTTCAGCAAGAATATCAGGCTGTCATACATTCTATCTCTTTAGATGCTGAGACATTTACTCATTTTGTTACAGCATATCAACTTTTGGTTGGACAGGGAAATGAGGAGGCTGAGAAGCTACTCAACTTGGTGCACACTACTACTTCTATGCAAAAGGGCTAAGGATGCCATCACAGCCATGCCACCCACAGCTAGTGATGATGTTTATTATGGAACTGGTTGTTCTGAGGATATTTTTGGGGATGAAGATGATGATGAAGAAGAGCTCATGGACATAGGGGGAGAATCAGGCCCTAGCTCAAGATCAAACATGCCATATTGGGTGTTTTCCAAAACTTGTGATGAGAACCATTTTAAATCCACTTTATCTCACATCATTCAACAAACTCAGACAGCTCTTCAAACCACTACAAATGCCAACACCAAGATACTTCTACAAGCACACTTAAAATCTCTCCAACTACATCAAATTCAATCTCTTAAACAAAATCTGGATATTACTGAGCTGAAGACAGAAATTGATCAAGTCAAGAAGGATATTTCTAAGAGACTGGATGCTAAGTTTCCCAAGACAACCATGCTTAACATCTCCAGACAACTAAGGAAAAATTCTGATCTAGCCATCAAGGTGGACTCCTTGGATTGTAGTTATTTAATTTGTGCTTTGATTTTAATATTACTCTCATTCCGCACCTTTGCTAAACCAATCACATTTATATATTTAAAAAAGAACATTTCTTAAAACCAAAAAGAAGCCAGAATTCCATTCTACCCCCCTTCTGTAATTCTTGTTTGTATTATTTGGGAATAACAAATAAGAATCTTCCTTGCATTTGCTGCACACTCAAATTTTAAGGTGTATCAAATGGATGTGAAAAGTGCATTCCTCAATGGTGAATTGGAAGAGGAAGTCTATATGCAACAACCACCTGACTTTGAAGATCCAGAAATTTCAGATTTTATCTTTAAATTGTTAAAGGCTCTATATGGTTTAAATCAAGCACCTAGAGTATGGTATGATACACTATCGAAATTCTTGATCAAACATGGATTTACTATAGGAACTATTGATAAGACTCTATTCTACAAGAAACATGGGGATGGTATTTTTCTAGTTCAAATCTATGTGGATGATATCAGTTTTAATTTTATAAATGAAAAGTTATGTCAAATATTTTTAAGACTCATGCAGAGTGAGTATGAGATGAGCATGATGGGAGAGCTCGGTTACTTCCTTGGTCTTCAAGTTAGTCAAAGAAGTGATGGCATTTTCATCAGTCAAACCAAGTATGTTAAAGATTTATGGAAGAAGTTTGGAATGGTTGACTGCTCACCTACATCTACACCAATATCTACAGCTACCAAGTTGGATGAAGATAAGAAAGGAAAAAGTGTAGATACATCTGGCTATAGAGGAATGATTGGATCTTTGCTATACTTAACTGCTAGTAGACTAGGCATCATATTTGCAACATGTTTGTGTGCTAGATTTAAAGAAAATCCTAAAGAATCATATTTGATCGAACTAAAGAGAATTTTCATATATTTAAAGGAAACAACAAACTTGGGATTGTGGTATCCTAAGGGAACTGGTTTTGAAGTTGTTGGATACACAGATGCAGATTTTGCTTAATGCAGGATTGACAAAAAGAGTACTAGTGGAAGCTGTCAATTCTTGGTCAAAGACTTGTATCTTGGTATAGTAAGAAATAACAATCTGTGTCAACTTCTACAGCTGAGACTAAATATATAGCTGCAGGAAGTTGTTGTGCTCAAGTGCTTTGGATTAGAAATCAACTAATGGATTATGGCCTAGTGTTACACAAAATTCTAATCATGTGTGACAATACTAGTGCCATATCTATTGTTGTTAATCTAGTTAATCATTCTAAAACTAAGCGCAATGATGTAAGGTACCATTTTATTAAAGTACATGCTGCAAATGGTTCTATTAAGCTCATTTTTGTTCTAACAGAAAAGCAATTAGCTGAAATTTTCACTAAACTTTCAGTAGACTTGTTAGTTAAATTGGTATGTTAAATTTTTCATTCTAAAGGCAAGAACTTAGCTAATATGTTGTACCAGATTACTTTCTGATAAATTAAAATTAATTTGATTTAATTGGAAATTAATTAGAATATGATTTATAAATATTTCAAAATTCTCTGTATATTTATTTTTCAAATTTTAAAATTCAACTTGAAAATTTTCAAATTCTGAGAAAAATTGTCTAACTGTTAATTTACATTTTCAATATGTGAATTTAATATAAGACATATTTAAAAAAACAAAAGTATCTAGAGAACTGAGTTCTCGATAATTCTAAATGAGTTCCCGACAAGTCATTTTGAGATTTCCCAATAGAGTTCTCGATAAGTCTTTTTCTGACTTCTTGAAGGACTTCTCGACAAGCTTCATTATGACTTCTCGATAAGTGTTGTAGAGATCTCGACATATGCTTATTCATGGAGTTCTCTATAAGTACACATTTTAGACTTCTGGATAACTTAGAGCTGAAATAATTTAATTCAATAAATTCTTTTAGTAAAATACTTTTAATATAAAATCATTCTAATTTTATATTGATTTGTTCAAATAAAAATTGGAATAATTCAGTCCAATTAGGACAAATTGGGTATTTATTCTACCTCTCGATAAGTCACTATCTAGATCTCGAAAAGAGACATGATAGTGACATCTCGACATGAGTTTTATAATCACGTGACTTCTTGATAAGCAAATCCCAACTGTTTATTTCTAGTTCTCGATAATTCACTTATCTTTTTCTATAAATACCCAGACATCTCAACATAACCCCTCTTTACGCTTTCGAGATCTCAATTGATCTAACTTTTGCATATCTTCACCATTCTCTCTCATTTCAAGTTCTTTCTCTCTCAAATTTCTTACACATTCAAACCCATACACTTACAATGGCTACAAACAATGTTAGAGCTGCTATTTCATAGGAGGGTACCAACTACGTAGCTTTTACTGATGCTAACCAAGCTCCTGATAGTTTCAAGAGTTCTGTTAAGTTTTTATCTGAGTCCTATCTTGTAGGCGCCTTGAATGCTAATCCTATCTTGTACCTAGACGTGCTCAATGAGTTTTGGAACTTAACTGTAATTAACACTATTGTGCATGAGAATCAAGCTGTGTACCTGGTGGTAAATTGCTCAATTCAGGGAAAGCAGGTGGAATTTGATGCCAATGATGTCAACAAAGCATTAGGAATCCCTACAGACAGCGTGGTGGAGGTACCTAGTCAACAGGAAATAACCGAGTTTATGGATTTTATAAACTACAGTGTTAGGTCACACACACTGTAGAGGGGGTGAATACAATGTAAAATACAATCAAATCAAACTTTTAATGTTTCAAGTAACAGAAAACAAACTTTATTGAAACAATAAACTCTGTTACAGTATGGAACTGTTACCTCTCAGTGATGAACAAATATCAGGAGAGCTGCTAGGGTTACTACGAATAATCTTCTCGAATATGATAACACTTTTAGTGTAAACCCTATGTCTGTGTTTATATACTACACAGTTACAAGATAATCGCTAATTGATATGGAATATAATTCTGCTTCCTAAAATATATCAATCAGATATCTTTTCTTCCAAGTATTCCATTCTTTACGGAACTCCTTCTTCATGCATATCTCTTCTTATGTTTATCTCGATCTTCTTTCCTTTAATCACCTACTATCCTTATCTGAACATACTTCAACACTTAAGTTCTGATATCCATCTTCTGATGATTATCTCCTGATAATATAAGTACTGATATCCTTAAGTCCTGACTTCCAGTAAGTACTGATTTATCCTGTTTAAGTAAGATCTGAAAACTAAATATAAATCATATTAGCCATGACATTATCAAATATATCTAACAATCTCCCCCAACTTGTAAATTAGCATAATATACAAGTTTAACAGATATTTGATGATGTCAAAAACATTAAGTATAAATGCATGAGAATTAGACTAGATAACTACAACTTACAGTCCTTAAAGCTTTACCAACATTTAACTTCTGATAACAGCTTCAGTCTGTACAAATATCAGAATTTAACCAGTTGTAGATCTTGACTTGGCTTCATCTTCTGATCTCTCTGATGTCAGGAGTTGTTCTGAGATAGTTCTTCAACAAACATCTCTCAGCATATCTAAGTTCATCAATCATCCTCCTTTTAGCATCTTTAAGCTCTGCATTATCTTCACCAATTTGAAAGATTGCAGCCCTGAGATCATTAATCTTTGCTTTTCTTATATCCTGATCCAGTTTGATCAAGTAAGCTTTATCAGACTCAAGATTGAATTCCACAGCCCTGTAACCCAGAAATATAGTTATAATTTTAGCAGTGTTGGGCTTCATTTCAACTATATCACCCTTGTGATCTTTGTACTTTGGAACATATGTGCTGTTAGACTTAACAGAATAAAGTCTTTTCTGTCTCTGAATCTGATCCTTCAAATAGTTTGCAGCACTTCCTGTCAATCTGTCATCCACTTGAAGTAAGAATAGTACATGCTCCAGTTCTACAAAATACTTCAATGGAATGGCATTTTGCCTTATATGATAAACCCTACCATCTGTCATGAAGTACAACAAGATGTGTTCTTTCAAGTAGGTATGGTAAACCATTTGTACAGATTCCAGTTGATTCAATCTCTCAGGAGTTGCTCCAATACCTGGTTCACTTAAGGAAGTTGGATCATTGGTAGTGTTCTGTATTCTTCTTTCATCAGCACTTCCCAATCCAGTTTTATCTCTTGCTTGCTTTCCAGTAACTACTCTTGCTTCAAAACCACTTGCAGCAGTCTTCAAAGGTTGAGTCTATTTCGCTTTAGTGAATCCTGGTAGGAGTTTCTTTGGTCTATCTTCTGATATCAAGTTAACTTGAGCTATGTCAGAGGTTACTTGCTTCTTTGGAATATCAGAACTTACTATCTCTTGACTCTGAACAACTTGAGCCATGTCAGAGGTTGTTTTAAGAATTTTTCTTGAAGTCAGAGCAAGATCATCCTTTTCATCAGTGATTTCTTCATTCTCAGGAGGCACATAAACCTTGATAGGTTCACCAACCTTTTCTTTACCCTTGGATCTTGGATCTATCTGTGGTTGTGATTTAGCCAATGTTGCTTCAGTATTTGTCCTTACTTTTATCACAATGCCTTTGAGTTTTGGAAGTGTCTTTTTACCAGAAGCTTCAGATTTAGATGTGACTTTCTCTGATTTAAGTCTGGCTTCTTCTTCCATTAAACTCTCCAAGTCCATTCCTGGATTTTCCTGAAGAAATAACTGTCTTGACATTTCTTCATCAAGATCTAAAAGTTCATCAGAACTTATCCTTTTACCAGTAGCAGAACTAATTCTTTTTCCAGCATCAGAACTTGTCCTGTGACTTGTGATTTCAGCTTTTCTTGATGAGAAACCTCTACCTTGACTATGACCTCTACCCATTCCAGGGTTTCCTTGATCATCCTTTTCATCATCCTTCCCTTTCAGTGTCTTGTCAATCTTGCATTTGGACTTAATTACTTTCTCCCCCTTTTTGGCATCAGCAGGTAGTAGAAGAGAGACAAGCAATTCTACTGAGGCTTGGATTTCAGTAAGTTGAGATTGCTGAGAACCTTGATTTTTCAGAATATCATCAATCTGAGCTTGTTGCTTCTCTTGAGTCTTCTCAATATAAGCAATCCTGTCAAAGGTAGGTTGGAAGAACTTTTTCTTATCAATCTTTTGAACTTGGTTCTGTTTGATGAATTCTTCCTGAATCTTGTGTAGCTCTGCATGAGTAGTTGAATGGAGACCTTGAAGATGTTTAATACTCAATGCAGTGACTCTAAGCTGGGTTTTGAAATCATCAGTATTTAACATCTCATCAGCTTTTGTCAATTGCTCAGCCAGATTCTTTGCAGATGGAACACAAGTAATTGAGTTTCATTCCTTAGTCCACTCCTGACCAGCAGGAGTTTCACTCCAAGGCACTGGTGCTTCTCTGGTAACAAACTTCTTAACAAGTTCAGATTTAAGAACTGTTTGTTGAGGGGCATATCCTGAAGGACCTGCTTCATCAGTATCTGCTTGTAGAGCAGCATCACCAGTATTTCCAGCATTTGCAGCATCAGAACTTACAGAATCAGTATCTTCTGATAGAACAACAGTGTGAGTAGTAATGTAGGCTTCAGTATCCTCTAATTGCTGATCTGGTTCCAAGTTCTGATCAACAGCCATATCCTGATGCTCACCTATATTCTGATCATCAGCATCTAGATGCAGAGAAGGTGTAGTAGATAATTCTGGAGTGTGAGCAGCATCAGTAACAGGTGTTGTTGATGGATTAGTTGTTGTTGGAGCTTCTAAGTAAAGTTCTTCAGGCACAACCAAGGTCTGGATATCAATTTCAGCACTTGTGCCTGGAACAACAGGAGATACAGGCTTTTGAACTAGGAGACACAGATGGTGTGTTGGCCTTTTCAGTAACAGCTTCCTGAGATGGAGTTGATGGAGAAGTAGGGAATGAAGCAGATTCCTTTTCTTGTGAGATCAGAGATTCCTGATCCCCTTCCTTAGCTGCTGCTTCTTCATCATCTGAAACTGGCTTTTTTGCCCTCTGTTTCTTGTATCTCTTTGTAGATATGGATTCCTTGGGAGTTTCAGGAACAGTCATTCTTCTAAGCCACTTGAGAAGCCTAGATCCCCCAATTCCAGAATCCTTCTGAGAAGTCACTTTCTCAGCTTCTTTAACAACAGGTTCTGAAGAAGAAACCTGTTCCTTAGTATCAGATTCATCTCTCAAAGCAATCCTCCTTCTCTTTTGAGAATGTTTGAGGCACAGTCTTTGTCCTCTTAGGCTTAGAAGATGAAGGGTTCACAGGACGTTCTGAGGATGAGGGTTGAACTGTCTGTGAAGTTGAGAGATATGACCTAAGATATTGCCTTAGTGTAGATTGAGTAGTATGGGTGGTAGGTGCTGATGGTTATTGTGGTGTTTGGGAGGTTGTTGTTGATTGGATATCAAGATAAATAGATTGATAAGTATCAGGATCAATATTTACTAAGATCTGTTTTACAGACTTAGGAATCTGTAAAGGTCTAACACTGGTTTCTTAGTGTCAGCATTTACCAGGTCATTAAAGTATCATTTTGCAACTTTAAAAGGTGGAGTTGAGGTACTAATTAGTTGAGGTTCATCAGTACAAAAAGTATATATAAGTTGATAGAATCTAGCAAAGTAGACAACATTCCTATCCTCTGTCATCCTATCCCCAATAAAACCAATTATAGCCATTGCAAAATCAAAATGAGTTTGGTTTATAATGGCATACCCGATGTGCTAACTCATTATGGGGATGGCATCAAAATTCGAACACTTGTTCCCAAAAGCTTTAGTGATGCAGTCGAAGAAGAAGCTCCATTCCCTCCTGATATGAGCCCGTTTCAACTGCCCAAGCTTTTCCAAACTCTGTTCATATCCCAAACTGGCCATTAACTCCTGAAGAGCTGATTCCTGTGGAATTGAAAAAGTACATCCTTCTGGGAGATGTAGAGCCTTACATATTGTACCAGGAGTGACTGCATATGAAGAATCACCCACTTTGAAAACAATACAAGGAGTACCATGTGGACCACCATTATCAAAGTTTCCAGTCCTCCAAAGTGTCAGAACTTATTGACTGGAGAAGACGGAAGGTTGGGTCAACGCATACCCAATTTCACTATGTGCAAGAAGATCTTGCACAAAATGCAATTCAGATGGAGCTTCAGCATTATCAAGAATAGCAGCATAATTGTTTGGAACAAATTTAGCTCCATCAATGATTAAATCCTTTGGTGCCTTGAAATTAATCGAGATGTGTAAGTGCCTGTTAGGTGTTTGATAGAATATCTATATAAAAAACCAACGTTAGAAGAAGTAAGAGAGTAAAAGCAATTAGAGAGAAAAAGTGTGAAAGGAAATAAAAGATTAAAAAAAAATCCTCTCTCTGTCTTACTTATACCTTAAAAAAAATGTAACCGTTGGACACCTGTCAGACATGCAGTAATAACGGATAGTTACTGGGCTCGAGAAAACAGTAATCATTACTTACCCACTTGCAGTTTTTCAAGGAAAAAAAATGTTCCACTTACCCAGTTATTCCATTAATCAAGGTGAAACAGTTTTAATTCAAAATTGAAACCGTTCCCACTTATTTAATTATTTATCAGTGCAACATCAATATTCTGAAAAAAAAAATTCAAGTGAAAAGGACCATAATAAATCAGATGAGCAAGTACTGATAAAATAAAATCAGAGCTTAAGTGAAAACAGAATTTATATGGTCATCAGAATATGAATATATATCAGGATTTATCAATGCATTACAAAATATCTCAGAGACAAGATCTTGAAACAAAAACAAATTTCATTAATATATCAAGAGAATACATTCATGAAATTTAAATTACATCAGAACTTGTACAAGATTTCCCTAAGCTGCTAAACCTAACGTCAACAGCCTTTGTCCTAGCTCAAGAAGCAGGGCAAGGCTGATGATGAAGAAAAATAGGAAGAAGAAAATAAATCATTTCTTCTTCCTACTCTTGACAAACAGAATAGCGAGTCGAATGATTCGCTCTTGCTGGCGGAGAGCTTCCAGCCTTTCCTCCTCCAATCGCTCCAGATGGCGATGGTAATCCATATAGAAGAACATGAGGTGGGTGAGTACCTCCTGGGGAACAGAGTCCTATATCTCATCAGGAATGGCATGACGTGCCATTCCTGCTGCCAATCAGCACAGCTCAGCTCCATGTTGAAAGTTTCGTAGTTCAAAAACATATTGTATCTGACCATGGTGTTTTTGATATAAAAAGTATGAAGGTGAGTTTGTGAGAAGAGATTTGATGGGAAGGCTGATGTGAAGTGGTTGCTTATATAGGCAAGATAATGCCAGGAGACGTAAAGAAATTTAATGCTTACAGGTGGAATTAATTCTACCTCGTCTCCCCAGACTTGGAAAAAGAAAAACATTCATTGGCAAGAGAAAAACATGGTTTAATGCGCACAAGAAGCAAGTAAAAGTTGACTGTTCAAGTACGAGTACCACTATCCCTAACCATAGTGACTATTAATCTTCCACTTCAACATATTCAGGTTTAAACTGAGACTGTTAGGTCAAATTTTATCCACAAATAAGTCAAGTAAAGAATCAGACATGAATATCATAACTTAGACTTATATCAGAACTTAACAGTCATCGGAACATAATCTCTTAACTCGAAAAATGAATGCCTATCTTAGTAAATCCTCACACAAATTTTGATTTATATTCTTCAGAACATAATTATCAGAACATGCAATCAAAACTTGTCCTCAGAATTTGTGCAATGTGACACAATGACTGTTCATCTAAAACAACATAGATCACCACAGTGATTTTCACCATTCATATGAAGTGGTTAGTGTGTGCATTAAGCTAAATATCAGATAAAGAGTAAAGTCTGATTCACTTCAGTACATCTTAGAAATAAGGCATAACTAAAACTTTGCTAAAGAGCTGTCATTATCCTGAAACCTACTGGTGAATGAGTTCATGCTTGAGTCCACCTCAACTATTGTGTGCTAATTTTGTGCATCTTTTTAAATTCCTTTTTACAGTGGCTTCTCAGTGTAAGTGAGTCACGACTGCTTATCAGAATTTATGCTATTATCAGAGTATTTCTCCAGTAATCATAGAGTGTGAAAAGTCAGCAAGAAAATATTTTATTTGCTTTTCTGATGCATATTACTTAATACCAGCAATGCACTTGGGTCTTCCCTTCCACATTTTTACTCTAGATCTCAAAGGAGTACCTGATTTTTAATCCTTGTTTCATTTTTTTTTCTTTTGATAAGTGAGGTTTATCAGCACTTAGTTCATTCAACAGGTTTACTAGCATCAGAACTTAACAGATGAGCAGCATTATTCTAGTTTGAGACTTAGTAATAAGATAGACAAAGTAAACTCAACTAAGCTCAATTATCAGAATTTGCTTGTGTCAATAGATTTCCACAGAAATAATTACTTCATACATGGGATCCCTTGTTTATTGAAGACTACTAGGTCAGCATCTAACACAGTTATCCTCATAGGATTGAATAGTTACCTAAACAGACATATCACTATGAGAGTTTAGAAACATTGATCAGACAATAGTCAGTACTTAAACATATTTTTCATTTAAGCACAGAATACACAAAGAGATTGAATTCTGTAAATACTGATCATAAAATCTGATGTAACAGAACAAAACTAAGCAGATTTAGAGAAAGAACCTGAAACCATTCCAAGTTCATTTACCAATCTTGTAAAAGTAGCTTCACACAATGGTTTTGTGAAGATATCTGCTAGTTGTTGATCTGTTGGAACAAAGTGCAATTCCACTGTACCTTCATCTACGTGTTCCCTGATGAAGTGGTACCTGATGTTGATGTGCTTTGTCATAGAGTGTTGAACTGGATTACCTGTCATAGCAATAGCACTTTGATTATCACAGTAAATAGGGATTTTGAAATATGTTAACCCATAATCCAGTAAATGATTCTTCATCCAAAGAATCTGTGCACAACAACTTCCTGCAGCAATATATTCTACTTCTGCAGTTGATGTGGAAATTGACTTTTGTTTCTTGCTAAACCAAGAAACCAATCTGCCTCCAAGAAATTGGCAGCTTCCACTTGTGCTTTTCCTGTCAATTTTGCAACCTGCAAAATCTGCATCTGAGTAACCTATTAGTTTAAAATCTGATTCTCTGGGATACCATAATCCCAGATTAGCTGTTCCCTTAAGATATTTAAAAATTCTTTTCACAGCTGTTAAGTGAGGTTCTCTTGGATCTGCTTGAAATCTTGCACAAAGACAGGTAGCATACATGATATCAGGTCTACTAGCAGTTAGATAAAGTAGAGAGCCAATCATACCTCTGTAATCAGTAATATCTACTGATTTACCAGTATCCTTATCCAGTTTTGTTGCAGTGGCCATTGGAGTGGATGCACTTGAACAATCTTGCATTCCAAATTTCTTCAGCAAGTTTCTGGTGTACTTAGTTTGACAAATAAAAGTGCCTTCTTCATTTTGCTTGACTTGAAGGCCCAGAAAATAGCTAAGTTCCCCCATCATACTCATCTGATACCTTGACTGCATCAGTTTGGCAAACTTCTTGCAAAGTCTGTCATTTGTAGACCCAAAAATGATATCATCAACATAAATCTGGACTAGAAGTAAGTCATTTCCATGGTTGAGGTAGAACAGTGTTTTGTCTATTGTTCCTCTGTTGAATCCACTTTCCAGAAGAAACTGAGCTAAAGTCTCATACCATGCTCTAGGAGCTTGCTTAAGTCTATAAAGTGCTTTATCAAGCCTGTAGACATAATCTGGATGTTTGGAATCTACAAAGCCTGGAGGTTGTTCAACATATACTTCCTCCTCCAATTCTCCATTGAGAAAAGCACTTTTCACATCCATTTGAAAGACAGTAAACTTTTTGTGAGCAGCATAAGCCAAAAATATCCTTATGGCTTCTAACCTAGCAACTGGTGCAAATGTTTCATCATAATCAATTCCCTCTTGTTGAGAATATCCTTTTGCAACCAGGCTTGCCTTATTCCTTGTAATTATGCCATCACTGTCAGTTTTGTTTCTGAACACCCACTTTGTACCAACAACAGATCTATTCTTTGGTCTTGGCACTAGGGTCCAGACTTTGTTTCTTTCAAATTCATTTAACTCTTCCTGCATTGCTTGCACCCAATCAGCATCTTGAAGAGCTTCTTCCACTTTCTTTGGCTCAGTCTGAGAGAGAAAAGAATTGTAAAGACATTCGTTTGAAGTACTCGTTCTAGTTCTGACACCTGCATCAGGATTTCCAATTATCAAATCAGGTGTATGTGATTTAGTCCACTTCCTTGCAGATGTAAGGTTTTCTCTAGAACTGGATGCTCCCCCATGATCCATGCTGTCTTCATTTTCATTTTCTGATGCTCCCCCTGAAACTATGCTCTCTGAGTTGGATTCTTCAGATTAGATTTTCAGAACTATCAGAACTTGGCTTGTCAGAACTTGACGAATCAGAACTTGAAAAGCCAGATGTGTGTTCTGATGCTTCTTGAGATGTGGTATGTTCTTGAGTATGCTCCCCCTGCATAGGTGCATCTTCCTTTGGCATAGTCACCACAGTTTCAATAACATCAGAGTTTAATCCATCAGAGTTTACAGTATCAGGACTTAGACTGTCAGGATTTTCAGTATCAGTACTTGAGTCTTCATTTTCAAATCTCAGCTGATCATGATCAATAAAATCTTCAAGACCAGTAATATTCTTGTCATCAAAAGAGACATTGATAGATTCCACGACCACTCTTGTTCTCAAATTATAGACTCTGAAGGCTTTTATGGAAAGTGGATATCCAACAAAGATTCCTTCATCAGCTTTTAGATCAAATTTAGATAGCTGTTCAGGATGAGTCTTGAGAACAAAACACTTGCATCCAAATACATGAAAGTACTTCAGATTTGGCTTCCTTTTTCTTCACCATCTCATATGGTGTTTTTCCTTGCTTGTTAATGAGTGTTGCATTTTGAGTAAAACAAGCAGTCTGCACAACTTCAGCCCAGAAATAGGTTGAAAGCTTTGCTTCTTCAAGCATTGTACGTGTAGCTTCAATGAGAGTTCTATTCTTCCTTTCAACAACTCCATTTTGCTGTGGAGTTCCAGGAGCAGAAAATTCCTCCTTAATTCCATGATTTTTGCAGAACTCTTCCATTATCAAATTCTTGAACTCAGTGCCATTATCACTCCTTATGGTTTTCACAGAATCTTTGACCAATTTATCCAGATGTTTGACATGATCAATCAAGATAGATGCAGTTTCACTTTTTGTGTGCAAGAAATACACCCATGTGTATCTGGTGAATTCATCCACTATGACCAACGCATATTTCTTCTTTGCAATAGACATGACATTCACTGGACCAAATAGATCAATATGTAGTAGATGATAAGGCTCAAGAATTGATGATTCAGTCTTGCTCTTGAATGAAGATTTTCTTTGTTTGGCCTTTTGACAAGAATCACAAAGGCCATCAGGAGCAAATACTGACTTTGGCAGTCCTCTCACAAGATCTTTCTTGACTAGTTCATTTATATTATTGAAATTTAAATGAGAGAGTTTCTTGTGCCAATTCCAGCTTTCTTTAATTGATGCTCTACTCATCAGACAGATTGCAGAACCATCAGTACTTGTTGAAAGCTTAGCTTCATAAATGTTACCACGCCTGTATCCTTTTAGAACAACTTTGCTTTTGGAATTACTCACAACTTCACAATGTTCTTCAAAGAAATCAACATGATAACCTCTGTCACAGATTTGACTTATACTCATCAGATTGTGTTTAAGTCCTGAGACCAGAGCTACATTTTTAATGATGACATTCCCAAGATTGATATTGCCATATCTCAATGTTTTTCCAATGTTGCCATCTCCATAAGAAACACTTGGGCCAGCTTTCTCCATAAAGTCTGATAGCAGGGCTTTATTTTCAGTCATATGTCCTGAACATCCACTGTCCAGAACTAGAATATTTTTCCTGTTGCCCTGCAATCACAAATACCACTAATGATTAGTTTTAAGGACCCAGACTTGCTTGGATCCTTTGGCCTTATCAAGTTTGTTAACGTTTGTAGCGGATTTAGCATCAGAGTTTATGTTAACATTTTTCTTATCAGAACTTACACTATCAGACTTTGAATCAGAATTTACACTAGAAGGAATAATGGAAACTTTCTTCAAAGAAGGTTTTAATTGATAATAATCATAGTACAAACTATGATATTCCTTACAAGTATAAATGGAATGCCATAAACTACCTCAATGAAAACAAGTATTTTGTGGTTTATATCTAACAGACTGACTCTTAACTCCTGATATTGAAGGTAAGGAGTTTATGTTCTTATTCTTCCTGCAAAAAGAGGCCAGATGGTTAGAACTTCCACAGTTATGATATGTTTTCCTAGGAGCATCAGGAACAGGTTTATAATCATTGCTTTTATTCACACCTTCCTTTCCATTCCTATTTTTCCTAGGTGATTTTACCTTGTTTGCATTCTTAACATCTTTCAGCTTATGCTTAAGCTGCTTCTTAGTCATTAAGCATATATTTACTTCAACTGTCTTTTCCTGTTTTAGTTTGTCAGAAGTTAATTCCTCTTTAACTTCTGATTTCTCATTATCAGACTTTACAGTTACAAACTTAACAGGTTTTAATTTTGGCTTTTTCTTAACAACAGGCTTAATTTCCACAGTTCCTTTATCATTCTTATCCTCTCCATAACCTAAGCCCTCTTTCCAATTTTCACTACTTAGAAAATTTTGAGTTGTTCTGCCAGAGTTAGTCCAAGTCCTGATAATCTCTCTTTCCTTTTCTAACTCAGTTTTTAGAGATTCATTCAATTTTAGCACTTCATCCCTACCATAAAAAGCATCATCTCTATCCTTCTGTGTTTAATGGAACATAACTAACTCTTTTTCTAAGAAATCATTTCTTTTCTTAAAAGCAAGATTTTCAGAAGTTAATCTTTCACATGTTAAAGTTTGATCTCTATAACTAACAAACATGGTTTTAAGATATCTTCTCAACTCATTAATATCATCAGTATGAAAAGCATAAGTAGTCTGAGGTAGCTTTATTTCAGCAGCTTCAGAACTGCTCTCAGCACTTTCTTTATCAGCATTTGCCATCAACGCATAGTTCTCCTCACTTTCAGAGTCTGAGGTGTCTGTCCAGCTTTTCTGCTTTGTGACAAGAGCCTTTCCTTTGTCACCCTTTACTTTCTTACAATCAGGAGATATGTGGCCTTTCTCACCACAGTTATAGCATTTGACATTGGTATAATCTCATCTATCAGACTTTCCTCCTCTGCCTTCAGATCTTCTGAAATTCTTCTTATCAGAACTTGTGCCTTTCCTGGAAAACTTCTTTCCCTTCCTGAACTTCCTGTATGCAATCTTTGTGATCCCTTTCACCATAAGAGCACACAGCTTCATCATCTCCTCATCAGCATCAGTCTCAGGCAAGCTTTCAGAATCTGAGTCATCATCACTTTCAGAACTTGATGACTCAGTATCAGAATTTGTGAAAAGAGCTTTACCCTTGTCTTTTCTTGAGGTAGTTGCCTTGGGGATTCTTCTTCATCCTTAAGAGCAACTGTCCTTGACTTTCCTCCTTTCCTCTTGCTTATTTGTTCCATCTCAAGTTCATGAGTCTTGAGCATTCCATAAATTTCATCAAGAGTTGTTTCATCAAGACTGTAGTTGTCTCTTATTGTTGTTGCCTTCAAATCCCAACATTCAGGAAGAGCTAACAGGAATTTAAGGTTTGAATCTTCAAGATCATACTCCTTATTAACCAGTGACAGATCATTCAAGAGTTTGACAAATCTATCATATAAATCAGTCAATGACTCATTAGCCTTTGAGTGAAAGTGTTCATATTCTTGAGTGAGTATTGTCTTCCTGTTCTTCTTAATTGTATCAGTTCCCTGACACCTTATTTCCAGAGCATCCCATATCTCCTTAGCAGTCTTGCAGTTAATTACCCTGTTTGACATTACATTATCAATGACACTATGTAGTAAGTGTCGTACCTTAGCATCCTTAGCAATTGATGCGATATCTTCAGCAGTATAATCACTCTTCTCCTTTGGTACGGTCTTTGTTGCTTCACCTGCAACTGCAGCAGCGAGCTTGGTTGGTTTGTGAGGCCCTTCCTTGATTCTATCAAGATATTCTGGATCTGTAGCTTCCAGAAACATGGTCATCCTCACCTTCCATATGGCATATTCAGATGGTCTCAGTATGGGAACTCTGATGGTTTCATACCGACTTTGAATTTGTGTCTTTGGAGGTTCTTCAGTTTTGGTAGGCTTAGTTGGAGTTTCTGTGTCAGACATGATTGTGTTTGGATCTTTAACTGTATGTGTGTTAACAGATAGGCTCTGATACCACTTGTTAGGTCACACACACTGTAGAGGGGGTGAATACAGTGTAAAATACAATCAAATCGAACTTTTAATGTTTCAAGTAACAGAAAACAAACTTTATTGAAACAATAAACTTTGTTACAGTATGTAACTGTTACCTCTCAGTGATGAACAAATATCGGGAGAGCTGCTAGGGTTACTACGAATAATCTTCTCGAATATGATAACACTTTTAGTGTAAACCCTACTGTCTGTGTTTATATACTACACAGTTACAAGATAATCGCTAATTGATATGGAATATAATTCTGCTTCCTAAAATATATCAATCAGATATCTTTTCTTCCAAGTATTCCATTCTTCACGAAACTCCTTCTTCATGCATATCTCTTCTTATGTTTATCTCGATCTTCTTTCCTTCAATCAGCTACTATCCTTATCTGAACATACTCCAGCACTTAAGTTCTAATATCCATCTTCTGATGATTATCTCCTGATAATATAAGTACTGATATCCTTAAGTCCTGACTTCCAGTAAGTACTGATTTATCCTGTTTAAGTAAGATCTGAAAACTAAACATAAATCATATTAGCCATGACATTATCAAATATATCTAACATACAGTGAGAAGATCAACCTTTCTAGCTTGAGCAAGAAGCATCTCAGGAGGGAATGGTCATTCTTGTTTGACTCAATAGTTAGAGGCTTCACCTGCAGGAAGACTGAGTATGACAATATATCCAGTGTCGTCCAAAAGCTGGCGTTCTCCATAGCTTTCAACAAGCACCTTAATATAGGGATATTGATCCTGGAAGAACTCAGCACTAATGTAGCACCCCCAAATCCGGGTCGGGAATCCAGGTTGTCACGGGTTCCATTTCCCTTAATAACATTCATTCTTAATAAACAACCAACCACTGCGTACTGTGACCCCACAATATACACACACACCACAGGTTATAGTCTCAGAGATGAATACCAAAAATAACACAAGTCATTTTATTCCACAATTATAAGTCATTACACCTCAAAAGGGTTTCTGAATAATTTACATATTATTTGCCATTATTACAGTTCATAAATATACATAAGTCTGGTACATTAAAAGTTGAAAGCCTAGCCTGTTGGTAGTTCCTACCTCAGCTACAACGGCATCACCACCTACAGGAAACTGCGGAACGTTTCCTATCCGCTCGTGAATTGGGAGCTTGGCGTATCGAAGAAGTCTCTCAAATCTTACCAAGGAAGACTTGTAAAGCTTATCGAGGAAAACTTCTAAAGCTTATCGAGGAAGTTTTGTAATACTTAATGAAGAAGATTTGAATAGCTTACTTAGTAAGCCTTGTAAACCAACTACTATAAATAGCTCATTTAGCTAATGAAATACAACACAACTTTCTCTCCATCTTCTGTTCTCCTATACTTCCTCTACATTAAACATAACTAATATTTTCAGTCAAGGTTTATAACACTTTGAATAAAAATAAAGTGATTGTCAAAGCGTATCGAGGAAGTCTCTCAAATCTTACCGAGGAAGACTTGTAAAGCTTATTGAGGAAGACTTGTAAAGCTTATCGAGGAAGTTTTGTAATACTTAATGAAGAAGATTTGAATAGCTTATTTAGTAAGCCTTGTAAACCAACTACTATAAATAGCTCATTTAGCTAATGAAATACAACACAACTTTCTCTCCATCTTCTATTCTCCTATACTTTCTCTGCGTGGTTTGATGAAGTTGCGGCCATAGTCTATTTTGTAGACTTCCAAGAGATAGCAGTATCACAATATATAAATAGGTAACCTGTTTGTGATCGCCCAAAATGAGGATCTGACATATATCCAGCATCTGCATATCCAACTAGCCGTGATCTTGAATTTTTTGGGAAGAATAGTCCAAGATCGATTGTCCCTCGAAGATATCTGGATATATGTTTTATTTCATCCCAATGCCTTTTAGTAGGGTCAGAACTAAATCTTGCCAACAAGTTCACTGCAAATGCAATATCAGGCCGTGTGTTGTTTGCAAGATACATGAGAGCGCCAATTGCACTGAGATATGGAACTTCAGGTCCAAGAGTCTCTTCATCTTGTTTTCTAGGACGGAAATGATCTTTTTCAACCTCGAGTGATCGAACAACCATTGGTGTGGTTAGTGGATGAGCTTTGTCCATGTAGAACCGATCAAGAATCTTTTCAGTGTAGTTTGATTGATGAACAAATATTCCTGAAGATAAGTGCTCCACCTGTATACCTAAACAAAATCTTGTTCTTCCAAGATCTTTCATTTTAAACTCATTTTTCGAATAGTTAGCAGCATTAGTAATATCTTCAGTAGTACCGATAATATTCAAATCATCCACATATACAGCAATAATAACAAAAGCAGTTGATGATCGTTTAATAAAAATGCAAGGACACACTTGATTATTAACATATCCATCATTCAATAAGTACTCACTAAGCCTGTTGTACCACATACGACCAGATTGTTTTAAACCATACAATGATCGTTGTAATTTAATAGAATATAAATGTCGAGGCTTAGTGTCCTCAATATTTAACCCTTCAGGAATTTTCATATAAATATTACTATCAAGTGATCCATATAGGTATGCTGTCACAACGTCCATGAAACGTGTTTCCAGTTTTTCCATACAAGCCATACCCATTAGAAAATGAAAAGTAACTCCATCCATCACAGGAGAGTATGTTTCCTGATAATCAAAACCTAGGTCTTTGAGAGAATCCCTGGGCTACTAGCCGGGCCCATCTTGTCTAGCTGTTGTTGTGTGATGAAAGAATAAAGCAAGGGTGAGCAACAAGCCCATAAAAAAAACATGTATAATAATTAACAATATATGAGCATTCTTATAGTTCTCATGAAAACTTGGTCAAGAAGAAATGAACCAAGTTTGATATCTTATCGTGACCAAGTCGCAAAATATTCAGTATATATGTATATATACTTTTAAAAATCTTTGAAATCCTCTTCCATGCATAATATACACAGAGTTCCAATTTATAACTGTATAAAAATATCGTTGCAAGGTGATCTCATATATCTAACCTTGTCTCAACATTTTTCTAAAAATATTTATCATGAATAAGATAATCATTAATTAGATATAAGTTGACAAGATGAAGTTACAAAATACTCTAATATACTTATATATTTTACGAATACTACTTGAACTACCGCCGTTCAAGGTATAATCAATTTCAAAAGTTCATCACATAGATGAGACTACAAGATAAGACTTGAATAGATTCAATCTTTAAAATATCATTTAAAAGAAATGAAGTTATGAGATACTTTATTAAGTCCCGATATATATATATATATATACACACACCTATATATATCTCTCATACATTCCCTGAAAATATCTGTTATGAACAGTATACATAGAGTTGTAATACCCAATGAATTTGGAAAGAAGAAAACTTTGGCATAAACCCGATATCTTACTGATCAGGCAAAGATACCCATTAAGTAACCTTTTCTACTAGTAGATGGATGAATTCCTCGCCGGTCATCACCCTGGACGCATTAGGACCTCGCCCTAGACCGTTACCCGGCCATTCATGCGTTGATGGACTGTCACCCAGCCTCTTACACCTTGATAGACCGTACCCCGGTCTGTCGCTTATGCCGACTCAATTAGATGGACTTACTTCCCGAATGCTAGGAAAGTAATCAAATTGTTTTCTCAAAACAGCAACCTCGTTGCGAATATAAAATACACCACAGAGCCGGATCCTTCATATTTTTGAGCGAGTATTCAAGTCCCCTTCAAAAGGAAGATCTTAAATTAGAAAACGAGTTTTGGGATCTGCTCTAGCCTTTAAGATCATTTTGAAGACTCGAAAATATTTTTGAAAGCGTTTGGAATAAGGATGATTTGATAGAATAAATCAATTCCAAGATAATCAAAGAATATCTGAATATTATGCTATAAATAATATTCAAATAACGAATAGCTTTTATCAAAGCAAATGAAGTAAAAGTTTTGTAAATAACTTTATGAAAATATTTAAGGTAAGAATGATTGACGATATCAATCATTTCTCGAATACTTGGCGAATAACGAAACATTATTCTTTAAGAAAATAATGAATATTATTTAATAAAATAAACGTAGTCGTAAGTCCTCGCATGAATATTCAAACTAATATTCACTTATAATTTGAAACTATCGAATAAACATTAATCGATTAATAGTTTTGAAAACTATATATATATATATACTCGGAAACATCGCCTCCCAGTTTAGAAAAATGTTAACCTTTGGGTCCCCTATACTAAGGGTATACGCAAATAATGCATATCTCTAGCATAGGTATCATGCAGTTTATAAACAATTAAATTGAATCTATAACAAGATATCAAGATTATGAAACATGCATGCATATATATCATATCAACATGCTCCAATATATCGCAAGATTTTCTAATAACAATCATGCACTTATCACAAGATAATGCATTTATATATATACATCACAACAATAGTTATACGGGTAGAAAACTTGACTGAGTGTTCCGGAGTAGATTTAAGCTTAGAGTGGGTCCGGTAATCTATGAACAACAACATAAGCCAGAATTAGACCATGGTCGCTTAAGAAAGTATTCAAAACTCACTCATACCCTAACGGTCGCTTATATGCTTAACGATTTGCGTTAATCGCTCGCGTACCCTCGGCTCCACTAATTTTAATAAATTAACCGCTACAAATTTTAAGGCGACTCTTTCTCGAGAACTTTACTAATTGCTTTATTCACTTGACATAATTCTCTCATGTCTCAATTAATCATTTAAGGGTCTCAATTATGGTCTCAAAGTTACTCGATGTTTCGGGGTTCGCTTGCGAAACGCCGTTACTTAAAATGGTCCTTTCTCTTCACTCGTAACTTGGATTTAGGCGAACTACATATCAAAATGAAGCTCGTAACATGAACTATCTAAAAATGGCAAATATCAGAATCTTATAGTGAGTTCACAGGTCCTAAAGTTAAGTACAGAAACAGTTAAGGAAAATCGGGCATTATGACGGCTAGAACTTAGCGATTTCAAATCAATCCCTTCCGATCACAACCCATCCACAACTTCAAGATTCAAACCTAGGCTACTGATTTTATCCAAAACAAGCTTAAGAATATAAATCCAATTCAATATTATAATTCAATATTATACCATCTCCATAATCAACTAATCTACTTAACAATCAAAGTTCAATTAAAGCTTAATCATTCAAACAACTACTCATCCATCCTAACCATCCTAAAATTCAAGCAAACAAATTTAGTACTTAAAGGTCCAGAAGTTTTATACCTTTATTTGTGAGGGAAAAGTTGCTAGGAAGCCTTAAAACCTTGATTAATCCTTATACAAGTTTGGATCTCACAAACAATCAAGAAAACACAAAGTTAGATTTTGAAGTTTCTAAAAGTCCGATTGAAAGAATTGTAAACATTATGGTCTTACCATGATTATTTGGATGAGACTTGTGAACAAGAGTTGTAGGTAATCTCAATAAATTTCCAAAGAGCTATAGATCATAATATTTGAGTGAGTATTGAATGATATATGTCAATTTGAAGTTGCTGCCTTGGTTTTGGCCGAGAGCAAAGGAAGAAGAAGTGAAGTGAAAATGTTTCTAGTTTGATTAAATGATTTGTGTGGTTTTTGTTGCTTTGGTGAAGATTAACCTTGGTTTAAACCAAGGTTAATTCACCTGGCTACAAATGAATCTCACAAAATATCTAACTAACCTTGCTTATCTCACCATCATTACATCACCTAGTTGCCACTTGTCAAAATCCCATGGTTTGATGAAGTCATAGCCCCTTGGCTTCTTGAACAAGCTTGTCTCTTGATCACATATCTGTTTTACGGTTCGCTTAACTCTCGTTCTTGTTAATTGGTTGAGGGATCATATCCGGGATCTTATTATTTGGGCTTCCTTGAACCTTTATTAAATATCTTATATTCCTTTAATGATCCTCTGCTATAATCTTTAAATAAAAATCCTTTTAATTATATTACCTTATACTTAATCATTTCGGTATCTGGTGGATTTTCGGAAAAAAGAAAAGTGTTCGAATCCGAATTCTGACGACCTTTATATACACTCATTTACTTTATGGAATACTAATATGATCTCAGAATTTCCATAACATTACTCCTATATAGTGTGGTCTGATAATTTTCCTTAATCAGCATCATCAGCAAAAAGTTACTATTCACTAAGGTTCAAAAATTTCCAAAAATTAGGGTTATTACAACTAGGCTCACAATGCCATTGGCCAACAGAGGTAAAGAAATTTTCTTTCCTGGATTTATATCTACTTTAAATCATAAAGTTGCAGACATACATTTACTTGATGGCATTGATAGAACTAAAATAGGCAATTGTAAACAAATGTCCAAAATTTATTCGGTCCACTAATTATAAAGAATAAGGTGCAGGTATGTCTGAATCTCACTAACTTAATATTGGAGAGATTTAGAACCTATCCCTACCCTATTCCTGACATGAGGTCTAGTGCCATACCTAGTACAGTTATGGCTCATGTACCTGTGGAAGTACAAACACAGAGTAACCCATAGGGACCTTCCACAACTGAGACCACTTCTTCATTACCATTAGAAATTAGGAAACCAACCACTTCATCCTCCTAATAGGATGAGAGTGGTGAAGACTAAACACAACTAGAGTCTAACCTAGTCAGAAAGACAAAGAAGAAAAATTACAGTTATTGATCACTCAAGAAACCACATTTGCATCTTCCCAAAAGGATGCAGTTGTAAAAGAGGGAATTAAACAGACTCTAGAGACATTTTCTCAATAAGGTGTCTCTATTGAATCAAGCATTCTCCCAAATGCAATCTGTAAAGAGTCTACACCCCAACTTGAGCACACTCAAGTTGGTGAAAATATTGAAACTCCCTCATTTACAGATAGCACATATATTGAAACTCCCTCATTTACTCAGGGGGAGTTTCCAACACTCCATTTTAATCTCACAAATCTTATTTCATAAATTTCTTCTTCCTACAATGAAAAACTTGAATCCTTATCTCAAGTTTTTCCAAAATCAAGTGACACATTTCATGAAACTGTTATCACCATCCAGCCAATACATTCAGTTGATGAGAGGCTACATATTGGGGTAGACCTTGATGACACCAACACAAACACAGGAGTTTGATTAGTTTTAACTGAAGACCCTGTGCAAGACACTCTAACATCTTCATATGCCAAAAAATCTCCACAGATTGACAGGTTTGAGGGTAGTACTCCTAAGGGGGAGCTATCTAAATCCTCTCCAATTCAGTTGGTGGTTCCTCCAGCAGGGACATCTCCCCTAAAAACTCTAGCTGAAATTGCACTATCAATTGAAGCCGGGACTATGATTTCCAATGATTCAGCTATTGGGGAGGCAAGTATAGCACATTCAAGTGCCAGTTCTTTGCAAGAAGAACAAGGGTTTGAGACCGTGCTACATGACAGTAACCTGGTCAAATCCCCTCCAATTCAAATAGAGGTTCCCATTTTTTGTGAACAACACACTGTCACAACCATAGTTCCAACTGTGAGTACAACTGTGACTTATGTCACATATGATGTTCCTACCTCCATACCCTCTACCTCAAACATATCTAACCAAACACCAAATCTAAACACTTCAAATCGACCATTTACCTCACACTTAATTTCTCAATGGCTCCAAGATGCAGAAACACAACCAACAACAGTGCATGATCTTCTGGTAGACCAACTAGAAGGATTGGCCAACATTACCCAACAGCTACTCATAATAGAAATGTTTAATCAGTATTACCAAGCCATATTGTTGTCCTACAAGGAAGAAGTTGAAGCTCAACAGACCAAGGTAGCTGATGAAGCTGAGCAGGATGGGAATGTTCATGCCTGGATGTTTAAATATTTTAGTGTTACCATGGATGAGGCCTTGGCTAGATTCAGGGATGAATACATCACTATTTTAAGTAGAAATAACAAGGCCCTCACTCCACATGAGGTGTATGATGCTATTATAGAGGGCTACAAGGCACAACTAAAGGTTTTCTAACTTTATTGGTAAAGCATTGGAACAGACTCCGGGTCGATATCAGGAACATATAAAGAAGATGTTTATGGACAAGATTGATGCACTTCTACCATCTCAGGTTGAGATCAAGAATAAAATCAACAAGTATGTAAAAAAGATGGCCAATTTCAATTTAACTGATGTAGAGAACAACATCAACAATCTAAGGCAATAATTTATTGCGTTGCATGAGGTTGTCCAACAGAAAATCACAAGCAACAATGACACAAAGGTCAAGTTGGAGCAACTTCACCAAGCAAGATATGAACCTTCAGCAACATTGATGGTGTAAATCAAGAACTTAGTTCAAGCCGCCTTTGGCACATCTTTCTCTCACAGCTCACAGTCCATACCATTTACTTCAACAAATATTCAAATCCAGTCTCTGCAAGCTCAAGTCTCATCTCTTCAAGCTTCAAATCATTCTCTTTCATCTCAAGTCAGTGCTCTTACTACTTTGGTGCAATCTCAACAACATGACATTAAGTCCTTGGTAGACTCCCATAAGCATCTTCAAAAATCTCAATTTCTTTGGGAGCTATCATGGGAGCCTAAAATGTACCTCTGCATGAAACTACTCACTCTGTAAGATCCCAGATCCCTCTACCTTCAATCGGTATGACTGCTAACCAGAAAAATCCAAAATCAACAAGCCAAAGCCAAATAACTCAAAATACACATGCTGTTGGTAAAGACAGACCCTGGTTGGCTGCAGAAGGACCTTGCATTCAGAGGGAGTTTAATGAATTTCTAACAGTACTGAGAGTTTTTTTAAACAACAACTATATCACATACAAAAGGGATTTGGTTAAATATATTGATTTTCTGAGAGTGGTGTTAGTTACAAATGGAAATTTTAGATAAAAGAGAATAGTTGCCAATATCAATGATTGTGGTGTAAACAGGTGTCTGCAAGTGATTCTCTCAAATCTTATGTGACGCTCCCAAACTCGGGGTTAGGATTGAGGACCCACAACCCTAATTAAATAATGTAATAAGAGCATAAATATAATAAACCCTGAAGCTAACATGATCTAAACAAGATAAAGTATGAGACAAGATTACAACTATCAACTAGAATAATATTATTAAAAAAACCCTTAATATAAATAAAACCAAATTATTCGACTCTAACTTAGAATCGATAGATAACCCAAAAGTATCTGTTTCAACTTTACACTTACCACCAACTTATCATCGAATTCTCACACAACATCTACTTGATCTGACAACTAGAATCCCCCGACACGATAGGACCTCAAGGAACGCTCTTGCGAGCGGTGCGCCTAAGTCTGACCATCTTTTTGCTTAACTGCCATGGTTAGATCAGCACAAATAAATGAGCAAAGGATCTATGCAAGTAACTATATGAACAATTCTAAATATCAGCATAACAACAATATTTGAGGCATTCCATAACGAGTAACTAGGTGGTAGCATTCTATCAACTTTCTGGAAAAAGGGTTTCAAAAGAGGGTTTCAAAGCTTTAAGATTCAAATTCGTATAATCAATATTTCTCAAGATCAATCGATAGGGTTCTTGGAGATTTTCACCCTTTGAGAGATAAATCGCTCTAAGCTATGAGCATCAATATAAAAGTAAAGTAACAGGGTTCTCGAATAAGATTCTCAAGACTTGAAAGAAGATTCAATTCAAAATATTCAACTTCGAATCAAAAGAAAGGCATAACGCTTGCTGTAACATTTATAAAACCTCTACTTTTGTTATTTAACAACAAAGAACCCTTGATTGGAATATCCATCTTTTAAATGTAATACGGGTGATCAGCCCGTACTGACCTTCATCCGGTCATTAAGGTAATTATGATATTATTTCAGCCCTATTTTGGCCTAGCCCCGCTAGTCTCTTACGTGACTGGACTAGTCCCACTAGCCTCTTACGTCTCTATCCAATCCTTTAGGAATTCATTTTGGAAAACCTTTATATTGGAATACAAGGAAGTTCGGCTAAATTTGTTTTAACATTACTGATATATGAAATCGTTTGGACTCATTCAATTCAAAAGTCATTCTTAGGTTCAATTCAAGAATTCAAGGAAAATGAACAAATTGGAAATAAACAGGGATCGTAAGTTGAGGAAATGATCAAACATCAAACAGGGTATGATAAGGCTGTTATCAGGATAGTTCCAAAGAACGACGCAAAAACAACGCACAAGTTTAGTATCAAAGGAATTTAAGTTAACAAGGTATACAATATGAAAGGTTCATTTCGTCGCTAGGGTAAATGATCATAAAGATAGAAAAATATGACAACATGGTATAAGTTATTGAAATAAGGTATTGTTATCAGGGTTTATCACAAGGTTCAATAGCAATATTACGAAAATTCTTTATTATATCAGTGCATAACATCAATAATCTCCATATAATCAATTCATAATAGAAGGCATAGTTACTTGCCTCAAAAAGCTTTCATATTTTATGGAGTTCGAGCTACTGCCATGTAAGATCCCTTTTACCTTCCTAGCCTGAATGCCCTCACTTTCCAAATCCAGGATTCAAAACAAAACCCTAATTAGAAACTTGATCAATTCCCGACTTTTCTCAAAATGTTTAACTTTCTACCCCAACCGCGATATCCGATTTATCTTCTATATATATATAACACGTAACACATAATAGGTTACACTTTTATACGCTTTATATCACCGTGTAACTCGATACTTTACACATAGCAAGTAATCACATAATCACATAATCCAACACCAAATCTTATTAAATCAGATTGACTATGCTCTTATACTTATCTTTATACTTTTTTTCAAAAATCAGGCATGATGTATTCGTAACTACGCCTACCTTATCATATCAACCAATCCACAATAATCAATCATAGTCGAGTATTCATAATCACTTTTAACATTTTACTCTAAACATAAATCAAGCATCTCAACTCTATACGATTAATAACTTTTGACTTAACATAACGAATCAAATTTCAATACAAGACTTGAACCCTTATTATAACATAACCTACAACCCAATTTATACAATGATCAATATAACGACTCACTAAATCAAATCATTTTATAATACGAGAATCAAATCCATAAACTCAATTCCTTATTCTTCTTAAACTGAATTATAATTTTAAATTCTATAACCAAAATTCACATTTCATGCATGCACATGAAGTTCTCTGAATTTACTTAGCTAGCAGGCAACTATTCGAATAAATAGATTTTTAATCATTAGAACCCAGGCGTAGCATCATCGTTCACCACCGACTCACCGGAGTTCATCGCCAGTGGCGGAAGTTCTCGTTGGTTCCCTCAATTCGAGGGTTTCGTTACATGAAAACCACCGATTTCTTGCTAATAATCATTACCATTTCATTTTCTTTTACCAAAATCGAACTCACCATCAAACCCGAGCTTAAAACTCGAAAACGATTTTGAGGGTTTCGAATTTCATCAATACAAGATCGACATGCAAACCAAGAATACGAATCTAAAAGCAAAACGAGACTTGTCCGTCATCTCAGATCAAAAGTTGAGCAAAAACTGAGAGAGAACAAGGGAGAGAGATATTACCGAGAGTTAGAGAGAAAGAAGAGAGTTTAAGAGAAAAGAAGAAGCACGGGGAAAGAAGGAGGGAGGGGTGGAGTGTATATATATTTGTCAAGGGAAAATTTGTGACAACTAGTAAATATTTGAACTATTTTATAAGTGTGATGTATATATTCATAAATATTCCGTGATATAATGGCAATTATGCGGATTTGTTGTATATTGTATAATTTTGTCGTATGACATTACGAATGTTGTTGGGATATTTTTAAGCGTATAGCTTTCGTACGCAAGTAAGATTTTTGTTACGTGATTAATTAAGTAGTGCAATTTGATGTTATTCGAATAGTTGCGACTACGCGATTAAGTAATAATTGAGATTCTCGCAATTTAGTGATATTTGAATAAGTTGCGATTAGGAGATAAATTATATTCTCATATTGTGGAGTAGTCAATTTATTTCCAATTGCTTGGGTGATTTTTAACGTGATAATTATATTTTACATGACTTATTTATTAGTGTGATAATGTTAGAAAATTATTTTAATATAAATTTTTGTTAGTCCTTAACAATGCAACAAGAATTACAGAAGGGGGGTTGAATGGAATTCTTGAAACTTTTTCAAAAATAAAAAGTGTTCTAACTTAGATATATATATATATATATATATATATATATCAGTGTGAATTGATTTGCAGAGTACGGAATAATAACTTAAAATGAATCAAAACACAAGTAATTAAAAACACAAATCTTTAAAAACTTTATGGTAGATTTGAATGTATCCACCAGAGATATATAATATATCAAGAGAACTCTGTGTAGCAATTAGCTCACAGCTGTTTACAAATTTTAACAACTAAGATTGCGGAGAAATGCTAAGAATACAACTTACAAATATTTCTCTGTTGGTTGCTCAGTTAGTTTGTTCTATTTGCTACTTCTTGGTTTATATAACACCAAGATTACAAAGTAATAAGACGGGATAATAAAATAAAAACTATCAAGTCTAATACTATGCTACCTCATTACTCTTTTCCAGCATCCTTGAATATCTTCATAATAGCATGGAAATGGCAATGCTTCTTTGTTCTCTAAAATCCAGTTGAATAGGCTTCCACATTCCATTTGCATACACTCGACGCATATGACTGTGTTGTCACTGTCAACAGATTTTTGAATTCTTTATCCGTCGGGTTCATGATCATCCGTTGAGTTCATGATCATCCGTCCGGTTGTCTTGTTGATCATCCGTCGAATGACATTGTTGTTTATCCGTCGGGTAGCAATCTGGCACTTGACTTCAGTTCATTTATGCAGAATTACAAGACATCATCTATGTATAATTAATCAACCTATTCTGCATATCTAGTTAAAGTCAACATGACTTGAGTACTACTTGCAGAATCTAAACAATGTGTATGCAGAAATGTGTTACAGACTTATTGTTACACAAGCTACTCACTCGAAGGATAATAAATCATCATCCGTCATGGACTATAATCCTTATCCGTCGAGTGCTACATTTTTCACTAAGTAAAATCTACCAAGGTATTTTGTTAATGAAATCATCAAGTTCACAACATATCCACAACAATCTCCCCCAATTTATGTCTACTGGAATTGTATCCATAAATTAAGAGAAACTTGATGATAACAAAACACCCTAAAAATACAACTTTGAAAGTAAGTAGATAAACCTATAAAGTGCTTCAATTAACAAAATGTACAAAGATTTGCTCATAGTCATTTTCAAAGTGCTCCTCTAGCCTGGGCAGATTAATCTATTTTCTTAAAGATCTGGATCTCTTTCCAAGCTTACTGTTGTTTTCTTCTATCTGATTTTGGAGCTGTCTGTGGAATTTCAGTTCATCAGATTATGAGAGATTTAGATTTTGTTGCATTTCCAAAAGAGTCTCATTGCTAGAGATGCTCAATTGGTCTTCTAATCTGAAAAATCTTCTCACTCCTTTGTCATCCATGAACTTCATCAGCCAGTAGGGCCTTAGATGCAGTCTTCTCCCTGTGTAGGGAATGATTAGAGTCTTTGGGAGTGCATCTTTAGCTCTAATACTCCTCAGTTCTTCAATCTTCTTTAGAAACGGTCTTCTTGCAGTTACATTGAATCCAAAGTTCTTCTTGAAGGATGAGTAAACCTTTGTCAACACAGCTTGGCTTTCTTGAAGGATCCTGTGAAGTGGCCATTGAATCTCCTTTCCTCCCTTGTACTTATAAACCAACCTTTCAGGTAGATTCCTGTAGGCATCAATTCCTCTCACTTCTTCTAGTTCATCTAGATAGAGATTTAGATCAGAGAATTCCTTGATGTCACATAAGTACATGTAATCTCCCTTGTTGACTTTGGATTGAGCTTTAGTTAGAGATTTGGATTTGAGAGGTGACAACTTCACTTTCTTGACTGCTCTTGACTTTAGTTCTTTTTGGCTTGCTAAGGATTGGCAGATTGAAGTCAGGAATTGGTAGGCTCTCCCAGTCTATTGGTTCATCATTAGGCATAATAGGTTCACCATGAATGTTTCTGTAAGGATCCACCACTTTTATGTCTTCAAATACCACAGAGGGTTTTGACGCTTGTGTTCTAGTTGGAGTGGATTCCTTGGAAAACTGATCCTCCAATTCCTTATCAACAAAGTATAATTTCCTTTTGGTTCTTTTGGCCAATTCTTTGTCTCTTGGAGCTTTCTTCTATTGTGGTTCAACTTGCTTCTTTGGATCTTGAGATTCAGTGATTTCAGATGGCTGAGCAGAAATTTGTTGTGTTGGTTTTAAAGCTTGTAGCTTGGCCAAGATAGCAACTTGATCTTTCTTTTGCTTAGCCTTTTTGGCATCTAGAGCAGCTTGCTTCTTTTCTTGCTTTATTCTTGCCTTTTCTTCTCTCTTTGCTTGAGCAAATTGAGGATCTCCAGCCACCACACAAATTTCTTTACCATTTCTGAAAACTTTAGCAATTCTCCTTTTTAAAGCTGAATCAGCTGGATCCTTGTAGAAGGCAATTGATCTTGACAGAAGCTTCTTCTCATCAGCCCATGATGGCATGCCTGATCTTGAACTGGAACCTACTTCTCCCCCAATGTCCAATGGCTCTTCTTCACTATCTGCTAGTCCCTTAACAATATGACAAGAATTACAGAAGGGGGTTGAATGGAATTCTTGAAACTTTTTCTTGAAATAAAAATGTACAAACTCGAATATATATATATAAGTGTGAATTGATTAGCATAATGCGGAATAGTTACTTAAATGAATCAAAACACAAGTATTTAAAAACAAGAGTCTTTAAAAACTTTCTGGTGGATTTGAATGATTCCACCAGAGATATATAATATATATCAAGAGAACTCTATGTGCAAAAAGCTCACAGCTGCTTACAAATATTGAACAACTAAGAATACAGAGAAATGCTAATAATTCTGCTTACAAATGTTTCTCTGCTTGTATCTCTGATTATCCCATAGTTGCTACTTCTTGGTTTATATATCACCAAGATTACAAAGTAATGAGACAGGATAATAAAACAAAAACTATCTAGTCTATTACAATGTTACTTCATTACTCTATTCCAGCATCTTTGAATATCTTCATAATAGCATGGAAATGGTAATGCTTCTTTGTTCTCGAAAACCCAGTTGAATAGGCTACCACATTCCATTTGCATCCACTCGACGCATGTGACTGTGTTGTCACTGTCAACAGATATTTGAATTCTTTATCCGTCGGGTTCATGATCATCCGTCGAGTTATTGATCATCCGTCGGGTTGTTGATCATCCGTCGAATTCATTGTTGTTTATCCGTCGGGTAGCCAATCAGGCACTTGACTTCATTTCACTTATGCAGAATTACAAGACATCATATATGTACAATTAATCAACCTATTATGCATATCTAACTAAAGTCAACATGACTTAAGTACTACTACAGATTTTAAACAATGTGTATGCAGAAATGTGCTACAGACTTATTGTTACATAAGCTACTCACTCGATGGATAATAAGTCATCATCCGTCGGGACTATATTAAGTCATCCGTTGGGACTATAAACCTTATCCGTCGAGTGCTACATAATTTCACTAAGTAAAATCTACCAAGGTATTTTGTTTATGAAATCATCAAGTACACAATATATACACAACACTATCTCCACCTTCATCTCCAAAGAAATCTGCTGAACCACCAGTCTCATAATCAACATCACCAGCTGTAGAGGGCAAAGGTGTGATGGCAACCTTAGCTCTTAGCATTGACTGAGTGGTATGCACCAAATTGAGCATCCTTTCTGCATTATCATTGCCCTGTTCAGCTAGAAGTTGATACACTGGAACAGGGTGAGTAAATTCCTAAGCATCAAGGGAGATGGAATCTATAACAGCTTGAAGTTGCTAAGATAGTCCCTCCCTGTCTGCATCCTGGACATTCATTAACTCACTAGCAATGACATCCATCCTTATAGCTCATGTACCTACATTTCTCTCTTGTTCTCTCTTTTGTTGCATCAGGGTCTCACCCTGGCTCCCCACCCTCACCTTCACCATCTAAGGTGGGACTCCTCTCACTCTCTTTTTCCAATCCTGAAGAAATGGATTGCACATTTTCACTCTTTTCCTCTCCTTTTTCCTGGGAGCAACCCAGACTCTCACTCATAACACTCTCTTCTCTCAATCCTAAGAGTGACTGTACAACCACTAAGTCTTCTGCACTAAAGATAATAGATGAAATTTGAAGTTGTGCAGAGACACCCGACGGATGTGGAATATCCATCGAGTTAGCAGTTTGACTATCCGATGGATAAATGCTGTTAAGCTTATCCGTCGGGATACAATTACTACTCGACGGATGAGCAATATCCATCGAGAGAGTAGAAATGAATGAACTTGGAATTGAAACTATTGTGGACTCTGTGCTGATTGATGAGATTTTGGGCACAGATGTTTGAACAGTTCCTGAAAGAATTGGCAAGTGAGCCAATAAATCATCCAAAAGATGATGCTCATTTGCACTAGATTTTGGCTTCCCCAACAAAGTTAAAGAAGGGGAATCAGGAATTGATGTGTTGATCATATCCACATCCAGAGAGTTTGTGGGAGAATTTGGTGATTGAGGTGCTTCTATAACTAATGATTTTGGCTGTGATTCCACATTTATTGGAGCCACATCAAGCTGAATTTGTGAAGGTGTAGTGACTGTGTCTTTAGCACCAGTTTGCATAGTGTGTGAACCCTGTGCATCCCCAAAGGTTTTTGATTTCTTCTTTCTGGCATAAGTTTGGTATGAGCTAGTGTCCCTTACCCTTTTGGCCTGTGCTCTTGGCTGAGAGCTTTGTTCAATAGCCACATCCTTTTGGGAGGATGCAGCTAGAAATGAGCTCTTATCCTTATTAATCACTGCAGTTTGTTGGGAAACTGTAGTGTGGCTAGGCTGGGAACCACTCAACTCTCCATCCTTATCCTTAGGGTTTCTTTTATGTTCACCCTGTCCCTCACCTACCTTTCCCACCTTCACACTCCCCTCTTTGGTTTTGGTAGATTTTACAACTGGCATCTTTTAAGAGATAACAGAGGGGGCTTTCTTTGATTTGGATTTTAAAACTTTTGATGGTTTGGTAGCTTGGGTAGGCAACTGTTGGGTCATTGACACAGTTGCCATAGCTACACTAAAATTCAAAGAAATTTGTGAGGTTGGAATAGTAGGGACATATGAACTTACCTCACTTACCTGAGGTGCTTCCATTACAGGGAAATAGAAGAGTGGCCTCTCCTTGTGATGATTTGCCCTACTCAAATCTGCAATAATTCTTCTCTCTTGAACCCATCAATCTAATTTGTTGTTTGGGTTTTCAAGCACAATTTTCTCAGAGAGGTGGTTAGCTAATATCATGAAAAATCTAGCATAATAAACATTTTTACCCCTCTTATTTAACTCCCCTAATTTAAACCCCAACTCAAAAAAACAAGATCACTAAAATTAAAGAACTTATCTGTAACTAGCATGTAGAGCATGTTAAGCATAGAAATATTGATAGAATCAAAATTACTGATTTTACCAGAAAAGACCTTGGTCATTACATCACACATGAAACTCCATTCTTTCCTAAGACCCAACCTCCTAATATCACTTAACTTAGAAGTAGAGAGTGCGTAGTTCATGGGATTGAGCATATTAACAATATCAGTATCAGTGTGTGGTGAGGTCACAGTATTATCAGGAATTTTGAAACATGCTTTAATAACATCACTATTGATACAGAATTCCTTACCTTTAATAGTGAGTGTGATGGTCTTATCAGTAGAGTTGTATGTAGCAGTCGCCCACATCTCTTCAACAACCTCACAGAAGATGGTGGGTGATTCTAGCATTGCATAGCTGAGTTTGCAATTCTTCACAAAATCCATCATTTTGTGGTAGTCATTTGAATGTTGAATCCCCTTGTTTACTAGAGCCGTGAAGTTGTTCTTCTCATAGATGTATCCAGTTTGTGACATGATCTTGACTACTGGTGCCATTGTTAAAGGGTGGAAATTGCAGAGATAGAGATGATATTTGCTTTTGAGAAAGAGAGAATTTAGAGCGGATGATTTGATAATGATAAAAGAAAAGTAATGGAAATGAATTAAGCTTTTATACTATCTCAAAAATAACTGTCAAAAATGATAAAGTAAAATAAAGTAACCAATGAAAATTGCCTAAAATAGCCGTTTAAAAATAAATTGTATAAATTCCAACAATTATTCGTCGTGTTATGCTTACAAACTGTAAGTATACTCGATGGATAAGGTTCAGGGAATTAATAGCTAAGATTCAGACAATTCGACGGATGAGAGTAAGTCAGTTATCCATCGAGTTATAAAATATTCCAGAAAAGTAATTGATTTTATTAATAAAATGTATACCGATGGATGATCAAACTCGATGGATACTGATCATCCGTCGAGATGTAAATTTTGACTTAGCCAAAATTTCATCCAAGACTGTAAAACCAATTAAATTTCTGGCTACATTACAACTTGCAAATTATCTGAAAATATTTAAGAATAATTGAGCATACCTAACTCACTCACCAACCTTGAAAAGGTGGATTCATCCAGTGGCTTGGTAAAAATATCTGCAAGCTGCTTCTCACTTGGAACAAAATGTAGTTCCACAGTACCATTCATTACATGCTCCCTTATGAAGTGGTACTTGATGTCTATTTGCTTTGTCCTTGAATGTTGTACTGGATTTTCAGTGATGGCAATTGCACTTGTGTTATCACAGAAATAGGAATCCTTTCAACTTGCAATCCATAGTCTAGCAATTGATTTTTCATCCACAAAATTTGTGCACAGCAACTACCAGCAGCAATATATTCAGTTTCAGTTGTAGAAGTAGAAACTGAATTTTGCTTTTTACTGAACCAGGACACAAGCTTGTTTCCTAGAAATTGACAGGTTCCTGTTGTACTTTTTCTATCAATTCTACAACCTACATAATCTGCATCTGAATAACCAGTTAGATCAAAACCAGAATCTCTAGGGTACCAAATGCCAAGTTTTGGTGTTCCCTTGAGATATCCGAAAATTCTCTTAATAGCTACTAAGTGAGATTATCTAGGATCAGCCTGAAATCTAGCACATAAATATGTAGCAAACATTATATCTGGCCTACTAGCTGTTAAGTACATAAGTGAGCCAACCTTGCCCCTATAACTTGAAATATCCACAAACTTTTCAGTAGTGTTTAATTCAAGCTTAGTTGCAGTGGCCATGTGAGTTTTTGCAGATATGCAATCCCTTAGATCAAACTTCTTTAAGAGATCATAAATGCATTTAGTTTGAGTAATGAATATTCCATCACTAACTTGCTTAACTTGCAAACCAAGAAAGTAAGTTAGTTCTCCCATCATACTCATTTCATACTTACTCTGCATCAATTTGGAAAACTTTTTGCAAAGTTTTTCAATGTAGAGCCAAAAATAATGTCATCTACATAAATTTGAACAAGTATACTAGAGCCATTAACATTTCTAAAGAATAAAGTTTTATCTACAGTACCTCTTGTGAAGTGATTTTCCAAAAAGAACTTTGATAAAGTGTCATACCAGGCTCTAGGTGCTTGCTTCAGTCCATAAAGTGCTTTCAAAAGATAGTAGACATATTCTGAAAAATTTGGATCTTCAAAACCAGGAGGCTGACTGACATAGACTTTCTCCTCCAAGTCTCCATTCAGAAAGGCACTTTTGACATCCATTTGATAGACCTTGAAGTTGGCATGGGCTGCATAGGCTAAGAAGATTCTGATGGCTTTAAGTCTTGCAACAGGAGCAACTGTTTTATCAAAATCTATTCCTTCTTGTTGACAATAGCCCTTAGCAACCAATCTGGCTTTGTTCCTGACTACTATGCCATTTTCATCCATCTTATTTCTGAATACCCATTTGGTGTCTATTGGATTCTTTCCTTTATACTTGGGCACCAGCTTCCATATCTTATTCCTCTCAAATTGGTTTAGCTCCTCCTGCTTAGCTAAAATCCAATCAGGATCCAACAAAGCTTCTTCTACCTTCTTTGGTTCTTCCTTGGAAAGAAAGCTGCTGTATAGACATTCTTCTTGAGTTGCTCTCTTTGATTTGAGAAAGGGGAGCTTTCTGTAAGTGATCAATTCTGACTTCCAACTTCTTTTGATGACCCGACGGATAGTGAATTTTGAGTACTGACGGATGAGGCTGGTTGTCTCCCGACGGATAAGGCAGATTGTCTCCCAACGGATGAAGCATTTTGCAACTCGACAGATGTTGAATTTTATGCTTCATTGGTAGTGGATTTTTTTGCATTATCCTTTGATACTGTTTCTTGATCACTTTCATCATCACTGTCATCACTAACCATCTCCACATTGTCAAATTTGAGGCTCTCATGGTAATCTCCATCTTGCAGTCCTTCAATCTTTTTATCATCAAACACAACATGTATTGATTCCACAACAATATTGGTTCTTAGATTGTAAGCTCTATATGCTTTACCAACAACATATCCAACAAAAATTCTTTCATCTGCTTTAGCATCAAACTTCCCATTCTGATTAGTTTGATTTCTCAAGATATAACATTTGCAGCCAAAGACATGAAGAAAATTTAGAGTTGGCTTCTTGTTCTTGAACAATTGATAGGGAGTCATGCATTTTTCTTGATTAATCAGAGAAATATTCTAAGTATAGCATGCAATATTTACAGCTTCATCCCAAAATTATGTTGGTAACTTAGACTCTTCAAGCATTGTCCTTGCAGCCTCAATAAGTGATTTGTTCTTCCTTTCTACTACTCCATTTTGTTGTGGAGTTCTTGCTGCTGAAAACTCATGCAAAATCCCATTTTCTTCACAAAGTGCTCTCATGACAGAATTCTTGAACTCAGTTCCATTGTCACTCCTGATTCTTCTAACTTTGAAATCAGGATGATTATTGACTTGCCTTATGTGATTGATGATTATTTCACTAGCCTCATCTTTAGACTTTGGAAAACATGTCCAAGAGAACTTTGAGAAATCATCTACAATTACTAGGAAAAATCTTTTCCTTGAGATGGACAACACTATTGACTGGTCCAAACAAATCCATGTGTAGCAGTTGTAAAGGTTCTTCAATTGTTGAATCAAGCTTCTTCCTGAATGATGCTTTGATCTGCTTTCCTTTTTGGAAGGCATCACACAATCCATCCTTAGAAAAATCCACTTGAGGAATGCCTCTAACCAGTTCTTTCTTTACTAGATCATTCATAGTCTTGAAGTTTAGATGGGATAGCTTCTTGTTCCATAACCAACTTTTATCCTGACTTGCTTTAATGAGAAGACAAGTAACAGATTCTGTATTTGATGAGTTGAAGTCAGCTAGGTACACATTTCCTTTTCTCACACCAGTGAGAACCACTTTGTTGCTCCTCTTGTTAGTCACAACACAAGCTTCTGAATTGAAGGTTACCGGATTGCCTTTATCACAAAGCTTGCTGATACTCAGCAAATTATGCTTGAGACCATCCACTAAGGCAACCTCCTCAATGATGACATTATCTTTTGAAATCAAGCCATATCCCACAATATAACCCTTGCTGTCATCTCCAAGAGTAATACTAGGGCCAACTCTCTCCTTGAACTCTATGAGCAGGTAGAATCACCAGTCATGTGTCTTGAACAATCACTATCCAAGTACCATAGATTCTTTATGTTTCCCTACACACATCAAAATCAAATCAAGTTGATTTTGGTACCCAAGTTTCCTTGGGTCCTGCCTTGTTAGCTTTCTTTTTCTGTTTCTTAGGTTTGATCTCATTTGACTTGGGGATATCAGATTCATCCTTAGTCATTTGAGTTGAACCTTTGAAACCATTCATTACAACAGAATTATCATGCATATTTTGATTAACAGGGAATGACATGCTATTAGTAAACATGTTATTCCAGTAAGGCATGCTAAATGGCATTTATGGCATACTAAATGCAGCATAATAAGGATTAGGTGCAAATGGCATACTACCAAACTGTGCATTCATATTCTGTGTAGACATAGCATTCATAGGCATAGAAGGCATGGCATTAATGTTGGGAAAGTGAGATGGCACAGATATGGAAGTAGGCATGGCAAATTTGCAATTAACAGACAAATGATTTACACTACCACACTTGACACAGATTTTTCTAGGAGCATATTTATCAGGTGTGTAGTTATTGTATTTGTTAATCCCTACTTTACCATTTCTATTATTTTTCTTTTTAGCCTATGTTTTAACCTCAATCTCTCAATTGCTTGACAGTCATATGACCAACATTAGCCTTCTTCTCCATCTCCACTTGACTAGATTCTCCTGGAACAAAATTCTTGGAAACTGATCCATATTTCTCATTGAACTTGACAAGTTTGGATTTACTCACAGGCTTGCTCACAGTCGATGGATGAGGATTTATGTCACTCGACGGATAACCCTTTTTGTTATCCGATAGATGACCCTCATCATCCGTCGAGTCTACATCTGTTAGTAATCCTTCAACCAAATTGGATTCCAGCTTCTCCTTATCCTTCTTCCAGGCTGCATCACAAAAGGACTCAATACCTTGAACTTTGGTGATTTGAGCATGAACATCTCTAGATGTTTTCCATACCTTAATCACCTCATGTTCTCGTTCAAGCTGCTTCTTCAAGATCTCTTCTTTCTTCAAGGACTCAGTTAATTCATCCTTAGCAATTTTACACTCAATTCTTAATTTTTCATATTCAATAAACTGAGACTCTAGCACATTATTCCTCTCAATTAAAAATAAATTGTTTTCTTTGATTTTAGCATTTTCCTTAGTAAGAGACTTAAGTGTAACACGCAAGTGATATAATTCTATAGACATGTCATTTATAGCATCATTACACTCAGCTTTAGATAAATGTGCAAGGTTAGTGGTGATTACCTGATTACTTGAAGAACTTGTCTCTGCTTCATCAGACTTCGCCATTAGGGCTAGATTGACATAGCTGACATCTTCATCTTCATCCAGACCATCTGATGCTCAGTCATTTTCTTGTGTAATGAAAGCCCTTTCCTTTTGTTTGAGCAGCTCAAAGTATTTCTATTATAATCCACATGCTCAAACTTTTTCTTGCTGGAATCTGACTTTCTACACTCACTGGCAAAGTGCCCTGCCAAGCCACATTTGAAACATTTGAATTTAGATTTATCCACCATGTTTCTATTTGGCTTTGCTGCTCCAAAGTTCTTCTTGAACTTGAGCTTGGCAAATCTTCTGGAAAGAAATGCTAGATGTTCATCAATATCCTCCATGTCATCTTGGCTCAAGGTATCTTCATTTTCTGCTACCAGCCCCTTGCCCTTGTTTTCACAGACCTTTGAAGTTGATTCAATAACTTTTATCTTCATCTCATTCTCTTTCTCTAACTCAGAAACTAGTGCAATGGACCCTCCTTTCTTCTTCCCTCTCTCCTTCCTCTCATCTTGCTCTACTTCAAGCTCATAAGTCTTCAGGATGTCCATACAGTCTCTCCAAAGTAAACTCCTTATAATCTTGAGAGTTTCTCAATGAGACTGTCATTGGTTTCCATTCCTTTGGAAGAGATCTAAGGAACTTCAGATTGGAGTCTTTTTTCTGATAGACCCTTCCATTCAACTTCAGAGCATTTAGTAGTTTTTGAAACCTACTAAAAATGTCAGTGATAGACTCACTTTCTTCACTATGAAAATTCTCATATTGCTGAATCAGTAGCTGCATCTTGTTTTCTCTAACTTGCTCAGTGCCATCACAGATAATCTGTATTGTATCCCAAACTTCCTTGGCACTTTTGCAATTGATGATGTTGTCAAACATGTCACCATCAACTCCATTGAACATGATATTCATGGCCTTCTTATCTTTCCTGACTTGTTCAATATCAGGATCAGAACATTCATGTAATAACCCCCAAAATTTTGAACTTTTTGTAACCCTTGTGAATAGTATTTTAGCTGAATGAGAAAACTTTTCATGCCACACTATGTAGGGGGGATATTCTGAGATTTTATTAGTACTTTATATGGGATATAAGTGTATGTAAAGATCGTCAGAATCCAAAACCGAACACTTTGATTTTTCCCGGAAATCCAATAGATACGGAAAGAATTGAGTATAAGGTAACAGGATAAAAGGATTTAAATTAAAGGATTATAATAGAGGATCATAAAAAGGAATATAATGTATTGAGAAAGGTTAAGGGAACCTAAGTAATAAGATCCCGGGTATGATCCTTCAAACGATAAACGAAAATGAAAGTTAAGCGAACCGTATAACAGATCAGCGGTCATTAGGCAAACAATTAGGAAGTTAATCAAAGGGATTAGAGAGGATGATGTCACCCAACCAATGAGAAGAGGACAAGGGGGGGAAAGATGACATCATAGCATGACACAAGCATGACATAGAAGGGAAGGAAGTGTGGTTGAATTATAACCACACAAAATCAAGGTTAATTAAGTCATTAACCAAAAAACAACACAAAAATCAACCAACCAAGCAAACATTTCATTTTTTTCACCAAACAAAACACAAACCCCGAATTTTCTTCTTCATGCTCTCGGCCCATTTCTTAAAAATTGAAGATCCAAGCTCCACCACTTACTATTTAGCAAGGTAATTATCTAAGCTTCCCCATGGATAGTTACATACTTCCTATAAGTTTAAGCTTCTAATTCCAAGCCAATCTTTTTCTATAAATCATGGAAGAAGATGGTGAATAGTGTTTTTCAAGAAATAAAATTTGTGTTCTTGAAGTTTTGTTTAGATTAAGCTTGGATAAGGACTTTAAGGGTGATTCCAAGCCATTCTCTTGATTCTCCACTCTCCAAGGAAGGTATAAACTACAAACCATAGCTTTAGTTTTGAGTAATTAGGAATGAATATGTTTGATATAGTATATGTGAAGCATGATGCTTGATTGTTTGAAGTTTGGTTGAGTTTGTAGAGATTAGTTGGTTTTGTGCTATTGTTGGAGTTGTAAATCTTGATAATTAGTTAAAGAACCTAAGTAAAGCTTTTAGTTCATGTGGGGAATAAGTATAAATGGTTAATGTGGATTTTTTGGGGCTGTTATGATGTGGTTTGGATGGATGTTGGTTGTATGATTGATTTGGGGTTGAATTGTGATGGTTTTTGAATGGTTTAAAAGTGGGAAATCGCGTAAACATAGCCGTCGTAACGTCCGATTTTCTTTAGACTGTTTTTGTGCATAACATTAGGACCCGAGAACCCCCTGCTAGATTATGACCACTGCCATGTTTAGATAGCTCATGTTACGAGCTTCGTTTTGATATGTAGTTCGTTCGATTCCGATGCACGATTTAGGAGAAACGACCGTTTCAAGTAATGGCGTTTCGCGAACGAAACTTTTCCCCTCGCCTTACTTTGAAACATAGGTTAAAGACTAAAAAGGGTTAATTAATGTATGAAACATTTATGGTAAGTGTGTTAGGCAGTTGGTAAGACACTCGCGAAGGAATCGCCTTAGAACTCGTAAAGGTTAAATTACTAAAAATGGTGGAGCCGAGGGTACTCGAGTGACTTAAGAAAATCAGTAAGCGCAAAACAAGCGTTAGAGTCTAAGTTAGTTAAAGTATAGATTTACAAGTGACTTTGGTTTAATTCCAACTTACTTGTTGTTTATAGGTTACCAGACTCGTCCCGAGCCTTTTATCACCCCAAGTCGCTCAGGCAAGTTTTCTACCCGATATACTGTTGTTGTGATGTAAATATATGTATATGCATTATCTTGTGATAGTGCATGATTGTTATTAGCAAATGTTGCAATATATTGAAGCATGCTGCTATGGTATATATATATATATATATGCATGCATGTTTCGTATTCTTTCCATATATATCTGTTGATTCAATTGATAATACCTATGCTAGAGGATAGCGGTAATCTGCATATACCCTTAGTATAGGGACCCAAAGGTGAAAATATTTTCTAAAACCGGGAGTCGAGGATCCCGAGTAGATTTTGTATATATGGATATAAATATATATATATATATATACTTATATATATATATATATGGTCATAGTTTTCAAAACTATTAATCGAATAAGGTTTATTCGATAACTTTAACTTTATTTTATTATTGAATATTATTTCGAATATTATTCGAAGGCGTATGACTCCTTTATATTAAATGAATATTATTTTGAATATTCATTCGAGGACTTATGACTTCTTTTATTTTATTATCTGAATATTATTTGAATATTCATTCGAGGGCTTATGACTCTTTTATATTATTTATTAAATATTATTTGAATATTCATTCGAGGGCTTATGACTCAGTTTATATTATTTAATGAATATTATTTGAATATTCATTTGAGGATCTATGACTCCGATTATTTGCTGAGATATATTCTTTATTTTATTAAAGAATAAGGTGTCAATAATCAAACTTATTTTCGATTATTCAAATAAAGATAGTACTTTCATATAAGTATATCTTTGGTTATTTAATACTCATTTCAAGTATAAGTTTTAATACTTCTACTTCAATTATTTTTATAAAGATTATTCTTTATGGGAATATTATTTAAATAATAATATTCAGTCATTTTCTAAATATTCTGGGGACTGATTTACTTCATTAAATCAGCTTTACTCCAAACACTCTATAAAGTGTTTTCGAGTCTTCAAAATAATTTTTAAAAGTTAGAGCGGATCCCAAAACTCATTTTTATATTTAAGATCTTCCTTTTTAAAGGGATTTAAATACTCGCTCAAAACCTGAGGGATCCGGCTCTGTGGTGTATTTTATATTCGCAACACGGTTGCTGTTTTGGTAAATGACTTGATTACTTACCCAACGTTCGGGAAGTAAGTCCATCTATTGAGTCGGCATAAGCAACATGGGCTCAGTGGGCGTCCATAATAGTGTAAGTGGCTCAGTGGAAGTCCATCAAATGCATAAGTGGCTGAGTGGCAGTCCAACATAAGGTCCTATTGAGACCAGGGTGATGACCAGTGGGGAATTCGTCCATCTACTAGTAGAAAAGGTTACTTATGGGTATCTTTGCCTGATCAGCAAGATATCTGGTTTATGCCACAATTATTTTCCTTTCCAAACTTATTGGATATTGCAATTCTGTTCATACTTTACATGACAGAGGTTTTCAGGAAATTTATAAAGGAAGATGTATATGTGGATATATATATATATATATATATCAGAACTTAATGAAGTATGTCATAACTTCATTTCCTTTAATAATATTTCAAAGATTTAATCTATTCAAATCTTGTCTTGTAGTCTTATCTATGTGATGAACTTTTGAAACTAATTATAACTTGAACGGTGGTAGTTCAAGTAGTATTTGGGAAAGATATAAGTATATTGGGGTATCTTGTAACTTCATCTTTTAAACTTATATCTAATTAATAATTGTCTTATGAATGACAAAGCTTTTCAGAAAAACGTTGAGACAAGGTTAATATATGAGATCACCTTGCAACGATATTTTTTTTATATAGTTATACACTGGGACTTTGTGTATATTATGCATGGAAGAGGACTTCCAATATTTTGAAAAGTATATATGTATATATACTGAATATTTTGCGACTTCATCGCATTAAGATATCCAAACTTGGTTCATTTCTTTTGACCAAGACTTTCATGAGTATTATGAGTAGGCTCATATATTGTTAATCATTATACATATATTTTGGTGGGCTTGCTGCTCACCCTTGCTTTCTTCTTTCATCACACAACATCAGATAGATAAGATGAACAGGACCAAGCTCCCGATTCGCAAGCGATTAGGAGACGTTCCGCAGTTTTCTAGAAGCATTGATGCCGCCGTAGCTGAGGTAGGAACTACCAATAGGCTAGGCTTTCAACTTCTAATGTACCAGATTTATGTATATTTATGAATTGTAATAATGGCAAAGAAATGTAAATTTATTCAGAAAACCTTTTAAGGTGTATTGGCAGATAATTGTGGAATAAAATGACTTGTGGTTATTTTTGGATGTTCATCTCTGAGACTATAACGTGTGGTGTGTGTGTTTATTGTGGGGTCATAGTACAGAGTAGTTGAGTAATTATTAAGATTGGGTGTTACTAAGGGAAATGGAACTCGTGACAACCCGGATCCCCGACCCCGGATTTGGGGGTGTTACAGAAGTGGTATCAGAGCTAAGCGTTATAAACCTCAGAGATGATGTGACGTTAAGATAATAAGTTCACAAAGATAATAAGAACTCTTGCCAAGTTCATAGTCGGGCTACCTAACGTAGTACTGACAGTTAAAACCCTTATGGGAACCCTTATAAATATCGTGATAGGAGCGTAGTTCGTTATCGTATATGGTAGCGGGACTCCGAACCCTGAGGTTGAGGAGCAACATCGTGATGATGTTTTATTACTAATTGGGGATCGGATTGTGGATCCGATAGAGTGTCCTAATGCAGGACTGGATGATGTTGATATTGAGGATGTAGCGGTTGAGGATGTTGTCCTAGAAGGGATAGTTGTTGAGGAGGATCCCATGGAGGATCCTGACAAGATTGGATAAAGGACCACTGATGAATTGATGACCATGGTTAGGTCGACTACCAGAGGTAGGATTGGCCGGTCACTACCGGAGGTTCGTTCAAGTTTGTAAAGATAGTAGCCCCTTTAACGCGGCTTACTCGTAAGACTGAGAAGTTTGAATGGACAGAGAAATACGAGAAAAGATTTTAACAACTAAAGCAAAGGTTGGTGGCGACCCATATGTTGGCGTTGCCGGATGAAAAAGGAGATTTTGTGAATTGTAGTGACGCTTCGCATAAGGAATTAGGGTGCTTCTTATACAGCACAGCAAGGTAATCGCGTACGCGTCAAGATAATTGAGGGAATATAAAAATTCGATATCCCCACCTATGAGCTTGGGCTCATGGCAATAGTTTTGCCCTAAAGATTTGAGGCACTACTTGTATTGAGAGAAGTGCGAGATTTACACAAGCCATAAGTGCTCTAGTGCATTTTCGCGTAGAAAGAGCTCAACATATGCCAGAGGAGGCAGTTAGAGCTAATCAAGAATAATGATTGGGAGATTCTTTATCATTCGGGGAAAGCCAATGTAGTGGCTGATGCCCTTAGTAAAAAAGAGAGACCCAAGATGATAATATCTTTGGGATAGTTTATAAGAGATTTTGAGAAAATGGAAATAGTAGTGAAGGTAACCGGAGCCGGTACCGAAAAGCTGTTTGAGATTGCAATACAGACTGAATTATCGGAAAGGAACATATTGTGCCAGAAAAAGTGATGAATGAAGGCAGAGCGCCAACAAATAGATATGAGATTAATACCGATAAAGATGATAAGGGAATAATGAGGTATTCCTATAGAATTTGGATTCCAAATGTTCAAGAGCTTAAAGATGAGATCTTAGATGAAAGTCATAGTTCAAGGAATAAGATTAAGGGCAAACCCTGAATGTGATAGTCAGGGAGGACGCCATCAAGATAGAAGGAACCCATAACATACTGAAGTGGAAAATGAGGATTTTAACGTATAAGATAACCCCAAGTACGGGAAAAGGATGAAACATTTCATACTAAGGAAACGGAAAGTCGAGTAAGGAAAGGAGACCCGAGACGGTACTCCTATACGGCAATTCATGGACCTGTCTAGACAGAACTTAGACTATTATCCCCAACCACCACCTTGAGGAAACAATGCGGTAGGAAATTCTTTCATGACCTTTAAGTCGCTAAGCTCTCAGAGTTCCAAGGAACAAGCTGACCCAGCCAAGGCAAGAGCCTGACTAAAGGAAATATAGGAATCATTTGAGATTCAAAATGATTGATGAACCACAAAAGACTGTTTTTGTCACTTACCCTCCTAAGAGAGAGACCACCCGCCGGTGAAAGACCAAGAAAGGCACGGAGCCAGAGGTTAGAATAAACTGATTTAAGTTCAGTCAATTGTTTTCGGGGAAAGTAATTCCCAAAGATAAGGAGATAGTGTAAAAGCTTTGGAGCTAGAACAAAAGTGGATGAGTATGATGAATTATGAATCTAAGTTGTAAAAGTTATCAAGATTCGTTCTGAGGACACGAATCCAGAATGACGGGATGTTTGGAATCAATACTTATGTTGTGTTGGTTCATGAAATAATGATAAGAGAAAGGAAAATAAAAAGAAACTGAAGTGGAAAGGAATATAAAGGCAATAGAGTTTGGGGTATGATAAGGGAGTTGGGTATGAGGAAACCCTAAAGACTCGTAGCAATAGACATAGAAAAGTATGTAATCGTCAGGATGAGGGTGATTCACCATGAGTTAAAATAGATGGTTGAAGGCATAAGAGATACATATATAATTATCCCCTGTAAGTTGGGAGAATTCAATGAAACCTTGAGATAATTCGAAGGGTAAATAATGAGACGCGGATAGACTAAGGAGACAAAGAAGTAAGAAATTAAGAAAATTGGATGAAGGAAGTGACCTTCAAGAATGGGAAGTGTAAGACCGGTGGCATGATACCCAGAAAGGGAGACGCCAGGTATGAAAGATATCCCAACATTGAGGTGACTGTTGAGATAAACAACAAAAGTACATAAGGAATTATTAAGAAGAAGTTCATGTTGAACATGACCAATATCTTCCAGAACATCCATGTTATCATTACCAAATCAGGAAAGAAAAGCGGATGACCATTGTTATCTTTTGGAGGCCATATGGGTTGACCTCAATTTGAATAAGGATGCTTTTATGAAGTTAGGTATAGACTATCGAGGTGGGAATGATTGAATAAGACACCCTTATCAGGGATATATGACTTGATTTATCCATGGAAGAAGGCAGGTACCTTTTAAAGGTGGAATTAAGGATAGAACATCGGTAACTTAAAATGAATCCTCGGGGAATGCATAAAGGTTGGCATTTCACCCTTAATAGGGACAGTATGAGTTTTGACAGTATGATTTGGAAAGGGTTAATGTAACAACAACCTTTAAGAATCAGTGGAGAAATTTTTCAGAAGTATATAGACAATGGTTCTAGTAATAGTAAATGGTATTTTAATATGCCCTGTATCTAGGGAATACAGGAGGAACGATTGAAGGATAACCTTAGAGGTTTTACAAGGAGAAAGGTAATATTCAAAATTTTCAAGAATATAAATGTTGATAAAGGAAATATGACGTAATTATAATGTTGCCAAGTGGGGCACGTGTTAAACCACGAGAAAGTATGGATCGAACCAGTAATGGTCGAAATTATTCAGGGCAATTAGGACTTAAGATAAAAGATGTTCTAATTATGATTGAGAGTCAGTCATGACAGTGATTAACCTCTAAAGACTGAGGCAATAACTTATGGAAAAATGGTGATTTTTTTTTTACTCATCAGATTTTAAGGAAAGCATTTTCACATAAGCTGTGATTGAAATAAGGTAGAAAATTTATTTGGAGGGGGTTAAAGTGACATTGACTGTAAGGAAATTTTACTATCAGGAAAGGCCAAAGATGTGGCCGACACTTTAAAGGTAAGAGGATAATTATAGGCTCTTGTGCCAAAAGAATACAGTGATGATGGTTAAAACTGTGAAGGTTGTATTATGGTTTGGAAGATTGACATTCCTTCTGATGACTGTGCAATACCCAACCGTAATAGTAGTTGGTAAAGGTTTAATTCGTGTAATCGCCATGAACGGGCTATCTATCTTAGAAGGTCCTATCTTGAGATAAGCCAGGACCATGTTTCAAAAAGGACTAGACGAACCTTTGAGTAAGTCTTCTATTTAAGGCATATGATTTAGAATGGTATTAACCTGCTATCGTTGCTTTGATTGAAACTCTTCTGCAATTTTATCTGCTTCATGTCATGAAAGTACGTCAAGTTCAGGAGTGTTCTTCATGAATCATGAACGGTGATCATGTTACCTCCTTAGGAGAATTTGATACGACATATATGGACTCCGTATGGTTAGATATTAAGATTTCATGGAACGTGAATGACGACAGTAGGTCAGTGGTGGACCATAGTAATGCAGCAATGATTCTGCGAGTAATGAGCTGATTACAACCGTGAGAGTTGTATTGGAATGGATGTTGAGATTGAGTACCACTAATCAGGTCGTGGTAGTGTATAAGTTATCATTGATAGACTAATTAAGTAGAGTATCTACCTATTGAATATTTATTCTTTCTTATCAATAGAGAGTCGTATTATTATACGAGGAAGGTTACGGTGCAAGTATGGAATTCAAGTAACGATGATGTCTAGAATGAGATCCCAGGTTCGATTTTCGGTATCGAGGGAGTTTCAAAGGTGATTGTGTATAAGCTCGAGGAAGAGCATGGGTCCATAGAATGTTGGACGGAATAGCAAAAATATTTAGGCATGTGAAATACGATGCTATAATACTTGATGTTGATATAAATACATATATGTTTTGTTCTCCTATGACAAACCTCTATAGTTCAGAGGTAGGTTCCAAGCCAGATATTTTATGGCAGTATATTTTTATATATATACAATTCTCTTCAATTCGTTCTTTTCTCTCCTTTTCATTTCATGTAAGCTGAGAAGAACAACCCTTCCAGAAGGGGAGGTATTGCCGAATGACTATCTATCTGTGTGATAGAAGCCTAGTAGGATACCATCTATTGTTTGATTGCTTGTCAAGTACTAAAGGCTGGCCACCTTCTGTACTAACTATGCGATATAACAAGTGTTCATGATCATAGTGATCTCTCAATAAATTCTTTTAATTCTATATGAAGGATTAAGCTTTCGAAAATAGAAACAGCTGAAAAAGGAGTAATAAAGTTGTGGTAGTATTCGGAATGGAAACACATTCGTTATACTAAGGTTGGCATGGTTATTAAAAGGTTATAAAACGCTAACGAGCAAAAGTATAACCAGTATAATATTAGGAACGGAAGGTGATAGCGATTACGAACTGGAAAAGAATGGGTATTGAGAAGCAAAAGCTCTAATGCTAAAAGCTATAATGAGAGTCTGTGCAATAGACTTGAAAGAATTTGGAATGATCACTTAACGCGGATTAAGTTATATCACGACAATAGATCATATGTCAGTATTGAGATATCACCTTATGAGATCCTAGAGGGAAGACAATGTCGATCTCCCTTATGTTAGGATGAAGTTGTAGAGCACAAGATGCTCGGACCCGCAGTAGTCCAAAGGACCAAGGATATGATAAATCTAATCAGAGGATGGCTCGTAGTAGCCCAAGATGGGAACACGAAGTATGTTGATTTAACACGAAAGGACAAGGAATGGGAAATAGGGGACCTAGTAATGTTATAGGTATCCCTTGGAAAAAGGATTGATGAGGTTCGGAAAGAAAGGAAAGCTAAGTCCACGAATTGTTGGACCCTGGGATATACTAAGACGTATTGGGAAGTTAGCATATGAGTTAGCCCTAACCCCGAACATGTAGCAAGTTCATAGCGTGTTCCACGTATCAATGTTAAGGAAGTATAATTTGGATGCCAGATAAATAGGGGCATATGAGCGCATAGACATGCAACCAGACGTAACCTATATGGAGCAACCAGGAAGGGTTATAGAGTGAAAAGGAACAAGTACTTAGGAGAAGGGTTATCAAACTAGGCGGAGTTTGGTGGTAGGACCACAATGTGGGAAAATTTACTCGAGAGTTAGAGAGTGCAATGCTAAGAGAGTATCCCTATTTATTTTCAATTTGATTCCGGGACGGAATCCTTTTAAGGAGGGGAGACTGTAATAACCCCCAAAATTTTGAACTTTTTGTAACCCTTATGAATAGTGTTTTAGCTGAATGAGAAAACTTTTCATGCCACACTATGTAGGGGTTCTGATATGGATATTCTGAGATTTTATTAGTACTTTATATGGGATATAAGTGTATGTAAAGATCGTCAGAATCCAAATCCGAACACTTTGATTTTTCCCGGAAATCCAATAGATACGGAAAGAATTGAGTATAAGGTAACAGGATAAAAGGATTTAAATTAAAGTTTTATAATAGAGGATCATAAAAAGGAATATAATGTATTGAGAAAGGTTAAGGGAACCTAAGTAATAAGATCCCGGGTATGATCCTTCAAACGATAAACGAAAACGAAAGTTAAGCGAACCGTATAACAGATCAGCGGTCATTAGGCAAACAATTAGGAAGTTAATCAAAGGGATTAGAGAGGATGGTGTCACCCAACCAATGAGAAGAGGACAAGGGGGGGAAAGATGACATCATAGCATGACACAAGCATGACATAGAAGGGAAGGAAGTGTGGTTGAATTATAACCACACAAAATCAAGGTTAATTAAGTCATTAACCAAAAAACAACACAAAAATCAACCAACCAAGCAAACATTTCATTTTTTTCACCAAACAAAACACAAACCCCCCATTTTCTTCTTCATGCTCTCGGCCCATTTCTTAAAAATTGAAGATCCAAGCTCTACCACTTACTATTTAGCAAGGTAATTATCTAAGCTTCCCCATGGATAGTTACATACTTCCTATAAGTTTAAGCTTCTAATTCCAAGCCAATCTTTTTCTATAAATCATGGAAGAAGATGGTGAATAGTGTTTTTCAAGAAATAAAATTTGTGTTCTTGAAGTTTTGTTTAGATTAAGCTTGGATAAGGACTTTAAGGGTGATTCCAAGCCATTCTCTTGATTCTCCACTCTCCAAGGAAGGTATAAACTACAAACCCTAGCTTTAGTTTTGAGTAATTAGGAATGAATATGTTTGATATAGTATATGTGAAGCATGATGCTTGATTGTTTGAAGTTTGGTTGAGTTTGTAGAGATTAGTTGGTTTTGTGGTATTGTTGGAGTTGTAAATCTTGATAATTAGTTAAAGAACCTAAGTAAAGCTTTTAGTTCATGTGGGGAATAAGTATAAATGGTTAATGTGGATTTGTTGGGGCTGTTATGATGTGGTTTGGATGGATGTTGGTTGTATGATTGATTTGGGGTTGAATTGTGATGGTTTTTGAATGATTTAAAAGTGGGAAATCGCGTAAACATAGCCGTCGTAACGTCCGATTTTCTTTATACTGTTTTTGTGCATAACATTAGGACCCGAGAACCCCCTGCTAGATTATGACCACTGCCATGTTTAGATAGCTCATGTTACGAGCTTTGTTTTGATATGTAGTTCGTTCGATTCCGATGCACGGTTTAGGAGAAACAACCGTTTCAAGTAACGGCATTTCGCGAACGAAACTTTTCCCCTCGCCTTACTTTGAAACATAGGTTAAAGACCAAAAAGGGTTAATTAATGTATGAAACATTTATGGTAAGTGTGTTAGGCAGTTGGTAAGACACTCGCGAAGGAATCGCCTTAGAACTCGTAAAGGTTAAATTACTAAAAATGGTGGAGCCGAGGGTACTCGAGTGACTTAAGAAAATCAGTAAGCGCAAAACAAGCGTTAGAGTCTAAGTTAGTTAAAGTATAGATTTACAAGTGACTTTGGTTTAATTCCAACTTACTTGTTGTTTATAGGTTACCAGACTCGTCCCGAGCCTTTTATCACCCCAAGTCGCTCAGGCAAGTTTTCTACCCGATATACTGTTGTTGTGATGTAAATATATGTATATGCATTATCTTGTGATAGTGCATGATTGTTATTAGCAAATGTTGCAATATATTGAAGCATGCTGCTATGGTATATATATATATATGCATGCCTGTTTCGTATTCTTTCCATATATATCTGTTGATTCAATTGATAATACCTATGCTAGAGGATAGCGGTAATCTGCGTATACCCTTAGTATAGGGACCCAAAGGTGAAAATATTTTCTAAAACCGGGAGTCGAGGATCCCGAGTAGATTTTGTATATATGGATATAAATATATATATATATATATATACTTATATATATATATATGGTCATAGTTTTCAAAACTATTAATCGAATAAGGTTTATTCGATAACTTTAACTTTATTTTATTATTGAATATTATTTCGAATATTATTCGAAGGCGTATGACTCCTTTATATTAAATGAATATTATTTTGAATATTCATTCGAGGACTTATGACTTCTTTTATTTTATTATCTAAATATTATTTGAATATTCATTCGAGGGCTTATGACTCTTTTATATTATTTATTGAATATTATTTGAATATTCATTTGAGGGCTTATGACTCAGTTTATATTATTTAATGAATATTATTTGAATATTCATTTGAGGATCTATGACTCCGATTATTTGCTGAGATATATTCTTTATTTTATTAAAGAATAAGGTGTCAATAATCAAACTTATTTTCGATTATTCAAATAAAGATAGTACTTTCATATAAGTATATCTTTGGTTATTTAATACTCATTTCAAGTATAAGTTTTAATACTTCTACTTCAATTATTTTTATAAAGATTATTCTTTATGGGAATATTATTTAAATAATAATATTCAGTCATTTTCTAAATATTCTGGGGACTGATTTACTTCATTAAATCAGCTTTACTCCAAACACTCTATAAAGTGTTTTCGAGTCTTCAAAATGATTTTTAAAAGTTAGAGCGGATCCCAAAACTCATTTTTATATTTAAGATCTTCCTTTTTAAGGGGATTTAAATACTCGCTCAAAACCTGAGGGATCCGGCTCTGTGGTGTATTTTATATTCGCAACACGGTTGCAGTTTTGGTAAATGACTTGATTACTTACCCAACGTTCGGGAAGTAAGTTCATCTATTGAGTCGGCATAAGCAACATGGGCTCAGTGGGCATCCATAATAGTGTAAGTGGCTCAGTGGGAGTCCATCAAATGCATAAGTGGCTGAGTGGCAGTCCAGCATAAGGTCCTATTGAGACCAGGGTGATGACCAGTGGGGAATTCGTCCATCTACTAGTAGAAAAGGTTACTTATGGGTATCTTTGCCTGATCAGCAAGATATCTGGTTTATGCCAAAATTCTTTTCCTTTCCAAAATTATTGGATATTGCAATTCTGTTCATACTTTACATGACAGAGGTTTTCAGGAAATGTATAAAGGAAGATGTATATGTGGATATATATATATATATATATATATATCAGAACTTAATGAAGTATGTCATAACTTCATTTCCTTTAATAATATTTCAAAGATTTAATCTATTCAAATCTTGTCTTGTAGTCTTATCTATGTGATGAACTTTTGAAACTAATTATAACTTGAACGGTGGTAGTTCAAGTAGTATTTGGGAAAGATATAAGTATATTGGGGTATCTTGTAACTTCATCTTTTAAACTTATATCTAATTAATAATTGTCTTATGAATGACAAAGCTTTTCAGAAAAACGTTGAGACAAGGTTAGATATATGAGATCACCTTGCAACGATATTTTTTTTATATAGTTATACACTGGGACTTTGTGTATATTATGCATGGAAGAGGACTTCCAATATTTTGAAAAGTATATATGTATATATACTGAATATTTTGCGACTTCATCGCATTAAGATATCCAAACTTGGTTCATTTCTTTTGACCAAGACTTTCATGAGTATTATGAGTAGGCTCATATATTGTTAATCATTATACATATATTTTGGTGGGCTTGCTGCTCACCCTTGCTTTCTTCTTTCATCACACAACATCAGATAGATAAGATGAACAGGACCAAGCTCCCGATTCGCAAGCGATTAGGAGACGTTCCGCAGTTTTCTAGAAGCATTGATGCCGCCGTAGCTGAGGTAGGAACTACCAATAGGCTAGGCTTTCAACTTCTAATGTACCAGATTTATGTATATTTATGAATTGTAATAATGGCAAAGAAATGTAAATTTATTCAGAAAACCTTTTAAGGTGTATTGGCAGATAATTGTGGAATAAAATGACTTGTGGTTATTTTTGGATGTTCATCTCTGAGACTATAACGTGTGGTGTGTGTGTTTATTGTGGGGTCATAGTACAGAGTAGTTGAGTAATTATTAAGATTGGGTGTTACTAAGGGAAATGGAACTCGTGACAACCCGGATCCCCGACCCCGGATTTGGGGGTGTTACAGAAGTGGTATCAGAGCTAAGCGTTATAAACCTCAGAGATGATGTGACGTTAAGATAATAAGTTCACAAAGATAATAAGAACTCTTGCCAAGTTCATAGTCGGGCTACCTAACGTAGTACTGACAGTTAAAACCCTTATGGGAACCCTTATAAATATCGTGATAGGAGCGTAGTTCGTTATCGTATATGGTAGCGGGACTCCGAACCCTGAGGTTGAGGAGCAACAGCGCAATGATGTTTTATTACTAATTGGGGATCGGATTGTGGATCCGATAGAGTGTCCTAATGCAGGACTGGATGATGTTGATATTGAGGATGTAGCGGTTGAGGATGTTGTCCTAGAAGGGATAGTTGTTGAGGAGGATCCCATGGAGGATCCTGACAAGATTGGATAAAGGACCACTGATGAATTGATGACCATGGTTAGGTCGACTACCAGAGGTAGGATTGGCCGGTCACTACCAGAGGTTCGTTCAAGTTTGTAAAGATAGTAGCCCCTTTAACGTGGCTTACTCGTAAGACTGAGAAGTTTGAATGGACAGAGAAATACGAGAAAAGATTTTAACAACTAAAGCAAAGGTTGGTGGCGACCCATATGTTGGCGTTGCCGGATGAAAAAGGAGATTTTGTGAATTGTAGTGATGCTTTGCATAAGGAATTAGGGTGCTTCTTATACAGCACAGCAAGGTAATCGCGTACGCGTCAAGATAATCGAGGGAATATAAAAATTCGATATCCCCACCTATGAGCTTGGGCTCATGGCAATAGTTTTGCCCTAAAGATTTGAGGCACTACTTGTATTGAGAGAAGTGCGAGATTTACACAAGCCATAAGTGCTCTAGTGCATTTTCGCGTAGAAAGAGCTCAACATATGCCAGAGGAGGCAGTTAGAGCTAATCAAGAATAATGATTGGGAGATTCTTTATCATTCGGGGAAAGCCAACGTAGTGGCTGATGCCCTTAGTAAAAAGGAGAGACCCAAGATGATAATATCTTTGGGATAGTTTATAAGAGATTTTGAGAAAATGGAAATAGTAGTGAAGGTAACCGGAGCCGGTACCGAAAAGCTGTTTGAGATTGCAATACAGACCGAATTATCGGAAAGGAACATATTGTGCCAGAAAAAGTGATGAATGAAGGCAGAGCGCCAACAAATAGATATGATATTAATACCGATAAAGATGATAAGGGAATAATGAGGTATTCCTATAGAATTTGGATTCCAAATGTTCAAGAGCTTAAAGATGAGATCTTAGATGAAAGTCATAGTTCAAGGAATAAGATTAAGGGCAAACCCTGAATGTGATAGTCAGGGAGGACGCCATCAAGATAGAAGGAACCCATAACATACTGAAGTGGAAAATGAGGATTTTAACGTATAAGATAACCCCAAGTACGGGAAAAGGATGAAACATTTCATACTAAGGAAACGGAAAGTCGAGTAAGGAAAGGAGACCCGAGACGGTACTCCTATACGGCAATTCATGGACCTGTCTAGACAGAACTTAGACTATTATCCCCAACCACCACCTTGAGGAAACAATGCGGTAGGAAATTCTTTCATGACCTTTAAGTCGCTAAGCTCTCAGAGTTCCAAGGAACAAGCTGACCCAGCCAAGGCAAGAGCCTGGCTAAAGGAAATATAGGAATCATTTGAGATTCAAAATGATTGATGAACCACAAAAGACTGTTTTTGTCACTTACCCTCCTAAGAGAGAGACCACCCGCCGGTGAAAGACCAAGAAAGGCACGGAGCCAGAGGTTAGAATAAACTGATTTAAGTTCAGTCAATTGTTTTCGGGGAAAGTAATTCCCAAAGATAAGGAGATAAGGTAAAAGCTTTGGAGCTAGAACAAAAGTGGATGAGTATGATGAATTATGAATCTAAGTTGTAAAAGTTATCAAGATTCGTTCTAAGGACACGAATCCAGAATGACGGGATGTTTGGAATCAATACTTATGTTGTGTTAGTTCATGAAATAATGATAAGAGAAAGGAAAATAAAAAGAAACTGAAGTGGAAAGGAATATAAAGGCAATAGAGTTTGGGGTATGATAAGGGAGTTGGGTATGAGGAAACCCTAAAGACTCGTAGCAATAGACATAGAAAAGTATGTAATCGTCAGGATGAGGGTGATTCACCATGAGTTAAAATAGATGGTTGAAGGCATAAGAGATACATATATAATTATCCCCTGTAAGTTGGGAGAATTCAATGAAACCTTGAGATAATTCGAAGGGTAAATAATGAGACGCGGATAGACTAAGGAGACAAGGAAGTAAGAAATTAAGAAAATTGGATGAAGGAAGTGACCTTCAAGAATGGGAAGTGTAAGACCGGTGGCATGATACCCAGAAAGGGAGACGCCGGGTATGAAAGATATCCCAACATTGAGGTGACTGTTGAGATAAACAACAAAAGTACATAAGGAATTATTAAGAAGAAGTTCATGTTGAACATGACCAATATCTTCCAGAACATCCATGTTATCATTACCAAATCAGGAAAGAAAAGCGGATGACCATTGTTATCTTTTGGAGGCCATATGGGTTGACCTCAATTTGAATAAGGATGTTTTTATGAAGTTAGGTATAGACTATCGAGGTGGGAATGATTGAATAAGACACCCTTATCAGGGATATATGACTTGATTTATCCATGGAAGAAGGCAGGTACCTTTTAAAGGTGGAATTAAGGATAGAACATCGGTAACTTAAAATGAATCCTCGGGGAATGCATAAAGGTTGACATTTCACCCTTAATAGGGACAGTATGAGTTTTGACAGTATGATTTGGAAAGGGTTAATGTAACAACAACCTTTAAGAATCAGTGGAGAAATTTTTCAGAAGTATATAGACAATGGTTCTAGTAATAGTAAATGGTATTTTAATATGCCCTGTATCTAGGGAATACAGGAGGAACGATTGAAGGATAACCTTAGAGGTTTTACAAGGAGAAAGGTAATATTCAAAATTTTCAAGAATAGAAATGTTGATAAAGGAAATATGACGTAATTATAATGTTGCCAAGTGGGGCACGTGTTAAACCACGAGAAAGTATGGATCGAACCAGTAATGGTCGAAATTATTCAGGGCAATTAGGACTTAAGATAAAAGATGTTCTAATTATGATTGAGAGTCAGTCATGACAGTGATTAACCTCTAAAGACTGAGGCAATAACTTATGGAAAAATGGTGATTTTTTTTTACTCATCAGATTTTAAGGAAAGCATTTTCACATAAGCTGTGATTGAAATAAGGTAGAAAATTTATTTGGAGGGGGTTAAAGTGACATTGACTGTAAGGAAATTTTACTATCAGGAAAGGCCAAAGATGTGGCCGACACTTTAAAGGTAAGAGGATAATTATAGGCGCTTGTGCCAAAAGAATACAGTGATGATGGTTAAAACTGTGAAGGTTGTATTATGGTTTGGAAGATTGACATTCCTTCTGATGACTGTGCAATACCCAACCGTAATAGTAGTTGGTAAAGGTTTAATTCGTGTAATCGCCATGAACGGGCTATCTATCTTAGAAGGTCCTATCTTGAGATAAGCCAGGACCATGTTTCAAAAAGGACTAGACGAACCTTTGAGTAAGTCTTCTATTTAAGGCATATGATTTAGAATGGTATTAACCTGCTATCGTTGCTTTGATTGAAACTCTTCTGCAATTTTATCTGCTTCATGTCATGAAAGTACGTCAAGTTCAGGAGTGTTCTTCATGAATCATGAACGGTGATCATGTTACCTCCTTAGGAGAATTTGATACGACATGTATGGACTCCGTATGGTTAGATATTAAGATTTCATGGAACGTGAATAACGACAGTAGGTCAGTGGTGGACCATAGTAATGCAGCAATGATTCTGCGAGTAATGAGCTGATTACAACCGTGAGAGTTGTATTGGAATGGATGTTGAGATTGAGTACCACTAATCAGGTCATGGTAGTGTATAAGTTATCATTGATAGACTAATTAAGTAGAGTATCTACCTATTGAATATTTATTCTTTCTTATCAATAGAGAGTCGTATTATTATACGAGGAAGGTTACAGTGCAAGCATGGAATTCAAGTAACGATGATGTCTAGAATGAGATCCCAGGTTCGATTTTCGGTATCGAAGGAGTTTCAAAGGTGATTGTGTATAAGCTCGAGGAAGAGCATGGGTCCATAGAATGATGGACGGAATAGCAAAAATATTTATGCATGTGAAATACGATTCTATAATACTTGATGTTGATATAAATACATATATGTTTTGTTCTCCTATGACAAACCTCTATAGTTCAGAGGTAGGTTCCAAGCCAGATATTTTGTGGCAGTATATTTATATATATATACAATTCTCTTCAATTCGTTCTTTTCTCTCCTTTTCATTTCATGTAAGCTGAGAAGAACAACCCTTCCAGAAGGGGAGGTATTGCCGAATGACTATCTATCTGTGTGATAGAAGCCTAGTAGGATACCATCTATTGTTTAATTGCTTGTCAAGTACTAAAGGCTGGCCACCTTCTGTACTAACTATGCGATATAACAAGTGTTCATGATCATAGTGATCTCTCAATAAATTCTTTTACTTCTATATGAAGGATTAAGCTTTCGAAAATAGAAACAGCTGAAAAAGGAGTAATAAAGTTGTGGTAGTATTCGGAATGGAAACACATTCGTGATACTAAGGTTGGCATGGTTATTAAAAGGTTATAAAACGCTAACGAGCAAAAGTATAACCAGTATAATATTAGGAACGGAAGGTGATAGCGATTACGAACTGGAAAAGAATGGGTATTGAGAAGCAAAAGCTCTAATGCTAAAAGCTATAATGAGAGTCTGTGCAATAGACTTGAAAGAATTTGGAATGATCACTTATGCGGATTAAGTTATATCACGACAATAGATCATATGTCAGTATTGAGATATCGCCTTATGAGATCCTAGAGGGAAGACAATGTCGATCTCCCTTATGTTAGGATGAAGTTGTAGAGCGCAAGATGCTCGGACCCGCAGTAGTCCAAAGGACCAAGGATATGATAAATCTAATCAGAGGATGGCTCGTAGTAGCCCAAGATGGGAACACGAAGTATGTTGATTTAACACGAAAGGACAAGGAATGGGAAATAGGGGACCTAGTAATGTTATAGGTATCCCTTGGAAAAAGGATTGATGAGGTTCGGAAAGAAAGGAAAGCTAAGTCCGCGAATTGTTGGACCCTGGGATATACTAAGACGTATTGGGAAGTTAGCATATGAGTTAGCCCTAACCCCGAACATGTAGCAAGTTCATAGCGTGTTCCACGTATCAATGTTAAGGAAGTATAATTTGGATGCCAGATAAATAGGGGCATATGAGCGCATAGACATGCAACCAGACGTAACCTATATGGAGCAACCAGGAAGGGTTATAGAGTGAAAAGGAACAAGTACTTAGGAGAAGGGTTATCAAACTAGGCGGAGTTTGGTGGTAGGACCACAATGTGGGAAAATTTACTCGAGAGTTAGAGAGTGCAATGCTAAGAGAGTATCCCTATTTATTTTCAATTTGATTCCGGGACGGAATCCTTTTAAGGAGGGGAGACTGTAATAACCCCCAAAATTTTGAACTTTTTGTAACCCTTATGAATAGTGTTTTAGCTGAATGAGAAAACTTTTCATGCCACACTATGTAGGGGTTCTGATATGGATATTCTGAGATTTTATTAGTACTTTATATGGGATATAAGTGTATGTAAAGATCGTCAGAATCCAAATCCGAAAACTTTGATTTTTCCCGGAAATCCAATAGATACGGAAAGAATTGAGTATAAGGTAACAGGATAAAAGGATTTAAATTAAAGTTTTATAATAGAGGATCATAAAAAGGAATATAATGTATTGAGAAAGGTTAAGGGAACCTAAGTAATAAGATCCCGGGTATGATCCTTCAAACGATAAACGAAAACGAAAGTTAAGCGAACCGTATAACAGATCAGCGGTCATTAGGCAAACAATTAGGAAGTTAATCAAAGGGATTAGAGAGGATGATGTCACCCAACCAATGAGAAGAGGACAAGGGGGGGAAAGATGACATCATAGCATGACACAAGCATGACATAGAATGGAAGGAAGTGTGGTTGAATTATAACCACACAAAATGAAGGTTAATTAAGTCATTAACCAAAAAACAACACAAAAATCAACCAACCAAGCAAAAATTTCATTTTTTTCACCAAAAAAAACACAAACCCCCCATTTTCTTCTTCATGCTCTCGGCCCATTTCTTAAAAATTGAAGATCCAAGCTCCACCACTTACTATTTAGCAAGGTAATTATCTAAGCTTCCCCATGGATAGTTACATACTTCCTATAAGTTTAAGCTTCTAATTCCAAGCCAATCTTTTTCTATAAATCATGGAAGAAGATGGTGAATAGTGTTTTTCAAGAAATAAAATTTGTGTTCTTGAAGTTTTGTTTAGATTAAGCTTGGATAAGGACTTTAAGGGTGATTCCAAGCCATTCTCTTGATTCTCCACTCTCCAAGGAAGGTATAAACTACAAACCCTAGCTTTAGTTTTGAGTAATTAGGAATGAATATGTTTGATATAGTATATGTGAAGCATGATGCTTGATTGTTTGAAGTTTGGTTGAGTTTGTAGAGATTAGTTGGTTTTGTGGTATTGTTGGAGTTGTAAATCTTGATAATTAGTTAAAGAACCTAAGTAAAGCTTTTAGTTCATGTGGGGAATAAGTATAAATGGTTAATGTGGATTTGTTGGGGCTGTTATGATGTGGTTTGGATGGATGTTGGTTGTATGATTGATTTGGGGTTGAATTGTGATGGTTTTTGAATGGTTTAAAAGTGGGAAATCGCGTAAACATAGCCGTCGTAACGTCCGATTTTCTTTAGACTGTTTTTGTGCATAACATTAGGACCCGAGAACCCCCTACTAGATTATGACCACTGCCATGTTTAGATAGCTCATGTTACGAGCTTCGTTTTGATATGTAGTTCGTTCGATTCCGATGCACGGTTTAGGAGAAACGACCGTTTCAAGTAACGGCATTTCGCGAACGAGACTTTTCCCCTCGCCTTACTTTGAAACATAGGTTAAAGACCAAAAAGGGTTAATTAATGTATGAAACATTTATGGTAAGTGTGTTAGGCAGTTGGTAAGACACTCGCGAAGGAATCGCCTTAGAACTCGTAAAGGTTAAATTACTAAAAATGGTGGAGCCGAGGGTACTCGAGTGACTTAAGAAAATCAGTAAGCGCAAAACAAGCGTTAGAGTCTAAGTTAGTTAAAGTATAGATTTACAAGTGACTTTGGTTTAATTCCAACTTACTTGTTGTTTATAGGTTACCAGACTCGTCCCGAGCCTTTTATCACCCCAAGTCGCTCAGGCAAGTTTTCTACCCGATATACTGTTGTTGTGATGTAAATATATGTATATGCATTATCTTGTGATAGTGCATGATTGTTATTAGCAAATGTTGCAATATATTGAAGCATGCTGCTATGGTATATATATATATGCATGCCTATTTCGTATTCTTTCCATATATATCTGTTGATTCAATTGATAATACCTATGCTAGAGGATAGCGGTAATCTGCGTATACCCTTAGTATAGGGACCCAAAGGTGAAAATATTTTCTAAAACCGGGAGTCGAGGATCCCGAGTAGATTTTGTATATATGGATATAAATATATATATATATATACTTATATATATATATATGGTCATAGTTTTCAAAACTATTAATCGAATAAGGTTTATTCGATAACTTTAACTTTATTTTATTATTGAATATTATTTCGAATATTATTCGAAGGCGTATGACTCCTTTATATTAAATGAATATTATTTTGAATATTCATTCGAGGACTTATGACTTCTTTTATTTTATTATCTGAATATTATTTGAATATTCATTCGAGGACTTATGACTCTTTTATATTATTTATTGAATATTATTTGAATATTCATTCGAGGGCTTATGACTCAGTTTATATTATTTAATGAATATTATTTGAATATTCATTTGAGGATCTATGACTCCGATTATTTGCTGAGATATATTCTTTATTTTATTAAAGAATAAGGTGTCAATAATCAAACTTATTTTCGATTATTCAAATAAAGATAGTACTTTCATATAAGTATATCTTTGGTTATTTAATACTCATTTCAAGTATAAGTTTTAATACTTCTACTTCAATTATTTTTATAAAGATTATTCTTTATGGGAATATTATTTAAATAATAATATTCAGTCATTTTCTAAATATTCTGGGGACTGATTTACTTCATTAAATCAGCTTTACTCCAAACACTCTATAAAGTATTTTCGAGTCTTCAAAATAATTTTTAAAAGTTAGAGCGGATCCCAAAACTCATTTTTTTATTTAAGATCTTCCTTTTTAAGGGGATTTAAATACTCGCTCAAAACCTGAGGGATCCGGCTTTGTGGTGTATTTTATATTCGCAACACGGTTGCAGTTTTGGTAAATGACTTGATTACTTACCCAACGTTCGGGAAGTAAGTCCATCTATTGAGTCGGCATAAGCAACATGGGCTCAGTGGGCGTCCATAATAGTGTAAGTGGCTCAGTGGGAGTCCATCAAATGCATAAGTGGCTGAGTGGCAGTCCAGTATAAGGTCCTATTGAGACCAGGGTGATGACCAGTGGGGAATTCGTCCATCTACTAGTAGAAAAGGTTACTTATGGGTATCTTTTCCTGATCAGCAAGATATCTGGTTTATGCCAAAATTCTTTTCCTTTCCAAACTTATTGGATATTGCAATTCTGTTCATACTTTACATGACAGGGGTTTTCAGGAAATTTATAAAGGAAGATGTATATGTGGATATATATATATATATCAGAACTTAATGAAGTATGTCATAACTTCATTTCCTTTAATAATATTTCAAAGATTTAATCTATTCAAATCTTGTCTTGTAGTCTCATCTATGTGATGAAATTTTGAAACTAATTATAACTTGAACGGTGGTAGTTCAAGTAGTATTTGGGAAAGATATAAGTATATTGGGGTATCTTGTAACTTCATCTTTTAAACTTATATCTAATTAATAATTGTCTTATGAATGACAAAGCTTTTCAGAAAAACGTTGAGACAAGGTTAGATATATGAGGTCACCTTGCAACGATATTTTTTTAATACAGTTATACACTGAGACTTTGTGTATATTATGCATGGAAGAGGACTTCCAATATTTTGAAAAGTATATATGTATATATACTGAATATTTTGCGACTTCATCGCATTAAGATATCCAAACTTGGTTCATTTCTTTTGACCAAGACTTTCATGAGTATTATGAGTAGGCTCATATATTGTTAATCATTATACATATATTTTGGTGGGCTTGCTGCTCACCCTTGCTTTCTTCTTTCATCACACAACATCAGATAGATAAGATGAACAGGACCAAGCTCCCGATTCGCAAGTGATTAGGAGACGTTCCGCAGTTTTCTAGAAGCATTGATGCCGCCGTAGCTGAGGTAGGAACTACCAATAGGCTAGGCTTTCAACTTCTAATGTACCAGATTTATGTATATTTATGAATTGTAATAATGGCAAAGAAATGTAAATTTATTCAGAAAACCTTTTAAGGTGTATTGGCAGATAACTGTGGAATAAAATGACTTGTGGTTATTTTTGGATGTTCATCTCTGAGACTATAACGTGTGGTGTGTGTGTTTATTGTGGGGTCACAGTACAGAGTAGTTGAGTAATTATTAAGATTGGGTGTTACTAAGGGAAATGGAACTCGTGACCACCCGGATCCCCGACCCCGGATTTGGGGGTGTTACAATTCATGCCTTGGTTTGGGGACAGATGGCTCATTTCCAGTTGCAGCTCTTATTGGTATACGATGGCCTCTCTCTATGCAATCTACATAGGCCTTATCTTGAGAAAGTAAATGAAGATGCGTCTTTACCTTCCAGTGATGGTAATTATATTTATCCGAAAAAGGAATCTTAACTCCAACATCCTTCTTGTTCATCTTGCTGTTTTATTATGATCTTTAAACTCTTTGTTTTTTAAGAGCTTGCTCTGATACCAATTGTTAGTCCTTAACAATGCAACAAGAATTACAGAAGGGGGGTTGAAAGGAATTCTTGAAACTTTTTCAAAAATAAAAAGTGTTCTAACTTAAATATATATAGCAGTGTGAATTGATTTGCAGAGTGCGGAATAATAACTTGAAATGAATCAAAACACAAGTAATTAAAAACACAATTCTTTAAAAACTTTCTGGTGGATTTGAATGTATCCACCAGAGATATATAATATATCAAGAGAACTCTGTATAGCAATTAGCTCACAGATGCTTACAAATTTTAACAACTAAGATTGCAGAGAAATACTAAGAATACAACTTACAAATGTTTCTCTGTTGGTTGCTTAGTTAGTTTGTTCTATTTGCTACTTCTTGGTTTATATAACACCAATATTACAAAGTAATAAGACAGGATAATAAAACAAAAACTATCAAGTCTAATACTATGCTACTTCATTACTCTTTTCCAGCATCTTTGAATATCTTCATACTAGCATGGAAATGGCAATGCTTCTTTATTCTCTAAAACCCAGTTGAATAGGCTTCCACATTCCATTTGCATACACTCGACACATGTGACTGTGTTATCACCGTCAACAGATGTTTGAATTCTTTATCCGTCGGGTTCCTGATCATCCGTCGAGTTCATGATCATCCTTCGGGTTATCTTGTTGATCATCCGTCGAATGGCATTGTTGTTTATCCGCCGGGTAGCAATCTGGCACTTGACTTCATTTCATTTATGCAGAATTACAAGACATCATCTATGTACAATTAATCAACCTATTCTGCATATCTAGTTAAAGTCAACATGACTTGAGTACTACTTACAGAATCTAAACAATGTGTATGCAGAAATGTGCTACAGACTTATTGTTACACAAGCTACTCACTCGATGGATAATAAATCATCATCCATTGGGACTATATTGAGTTATCCGTCGGGACTATAATCCTTATCCGTCGAGTGCTACATTTTTCACTAACTAAAATCTACCAAGGTGTTTTGTTAATGAAATCATCAAGTTCACAACATATCCACAACAATTTTTGTTCGAATTTTTTTTGAAAACAATTTTATTAAACTTCTAAAATCTCATAGTATTTATGGTATTAATTTGGTGATTTATGGGTTTGTATTTTAATTACTAAAATTCATTCTATTAAATTATACTTTTAATAGTTATTGAATTACAAGTGTACCCTTGCATGCAAATTCCACCCAAATAGAGATCAAGGGTAAGACCGTCCTTTCACCCTCTACTACCTCCATTTGACCAAACAAATGACCAATAAAGCCTTACAGGCAAAAGCTTTCTAGTATTAGATGAAGGATAAAATAGTAAAATCAAACTCCACTACCATTTGGTGAGACAAAAACTAAGTAAAACACTCATCTCACATCATTTTCTTTTCCACCAACACATCACTCCATTCTCTCTTCTCCCTACTCCCTCTCGGCCGCACCTAAACCTCCCCCACCCCTCTCATTTTCTTCCTCATTTCTTCATTTTCCTAACACCTTTCAACTCATCTAAGCAAGGGACATTTACACTTAGTGCTACATCTTCATTTAAGGTTAGTTTCTTAGTTGCATGTGGCTAAAGCCAAGGTTCTAACTTTGAATCTTGTGAATCTAGAGTTGAACCTAATGTGTCTAATAAAACTTGAGCAAGATATGGTCTTGATGAAGTGTTATGCTTCTATTTTCAAGCATTCGGCAATGACTCCCAAGGAGCCGAATGGATTTTGATGTTTGTATGACAGTTTTGTTTGTTTTAAAAAAGAAAGAGACTTTGAATGTGGCTTTCAAAGAACTTATTATCTTCTAAAAATGTATTTTATAAAGTTTCTATCCTTGCATGCCATAATTTTTATGATAAAAGTAGAAATTAGTACTTGCTTGTCATGATAATAGTGATACTTCGGACAAATGTGTTATGTGATTTAAATTTGAGTTTTTGTGTAATGCATGCCATGATTTTTGCTCTGAAAATCTAGTATGCTATTGCCTTGATAAGTCATGATCAAAGTTTGTAGCCATCAAGTTGATACCATGTATTTTTGGACCGGAAATTTGCTTAAAATTTGTATAAGTAAAATCTACTCTGATATGCTCTCTGTTTTTGCCTCGGTAAATGGCTTATATGGCTAGGTTTATGCTCGTATTTTTCCATAAAATAATAGTTAATAGTGTTGTGTACACTGTAGGATAGATTTGTTGGCTTGCATGTTGGTTTTGGTGTTGAAATAGGAGTTAAGGTGAAAGGAGGTACACTAGGCCCTTTGTAGTAGAATTTTTCACCATAAGTATAGGTTGTTTTAGGTGAATTTTGGTGAGGCCTTGCTAGGCCTGAGTAATCTGGAGTTAGGACTTGAGTTATACTTGAGTTCAGTGGTTTTTATTCATTGAAAAGCTTGCATCTAGGTAGGTGCACACACATATTTTCGAGAGTAACTCAGAACAGGGCAGGACGGCGTAAACTTGAACTTTGGTCGATTATAACCATGCCATAGGCTAGGCCTTCACGGGGCCTTAGCTTAATAATTATAATACATCCTTACTAAGCATAAAAAACCATTAGAATTAAAAATTGAGTGAGAAAAGTGAGTTTTATGTAAGTAAAATCAGAGCAGAGTGAATTCGAGGGAGGCTTGGCAGTGTCAACTTTGAGCAGAGGCCTAGAAAAGCCTAGGTGAGTCTTTTCCATGAAACCAAATCTGAGATTTAGGTTTAGGTCTTAAGAATCTATGAGAATTGGTTTTGTTAGAAGGCCCCATGTAGAATTGAAGATTTCTGTCAAAGAGCGCGGGTAGTGCAAACTGGTGCTAACAGGAAACCTTAGTGTGAGTAATGATTTTTGTAAGCATGAGTCTTCCCCTTCGCTTCCAAAGAACTATTGGAGGTAAGTTACTTAGCTCCTTATGCTTTTAATTATTGCAAGTATACATCCTTTTTTGTGAATGCGTAGTTGTGATAATCACCAAGTCATTAACAAATTCAAATACTACCGTTAATAAACCTTAATCTTGTTAGTACTTTACCTTCAAAACATTACCTATCCATTAGACCGTGAATACTAAACTCTCTACCAAATTCCCTAAAAGCGAACCTCATTAGTGAACTTGAATTCTCTTGTTACAATTCCATTAAAGTGATACCAAATATTTCCCCGACATCCATGCTATAAATCATTAAAAATAAAATAACTTTTTTTCTTGACTTAGTGGATTGGACTAGGCGTAAGTCCTTTTCACACTTATTGATAGGCTCACATATAGCCTAGGGACCCCATTGTATTTGAGAACCCAGCGCGGTTCGGGATTACTTTGCGGATGATCACCGGCTGTAATCCGTAGCGTCATAAAATGAATTTTGATGATTTGATATTTAATTTATTATAACATGTTTCCAGATGCCATAATACCATATGCCATGTTTCAGTTGCTATAATTCTACCATGTTTTTATATTCAAAACTTCATGTTTCTTATTGTCATTTTTACAAGCATCTATAACCTCTTGATTCATGAACCCATGATTTTGTGATAATGCCTTGTATAGTAGAACTGGTAGTACTTGCTGAGCATTTTAGCTCATTTTCTTGTATTAACCCTGTTCTATAGCTAGCAATCATGGTTCGTACCAAGCAGACTGCCCGTAAGTTAACCGGTAGGCAGGGTGTCATATCGTTAATAGCAGATTGGTTACACCTACCGCCTCATCCTGGGCCGTCATACGGAACAGGCACGCGGTCAGAGCCCCGGGCTCCATAGAATATATAGATTAGGCAAAATCCACATGTTTTTAATTGTGGTATTAGTTAGATGGGCTATTCCAAACTCTGAACTTGTAAAGATATCGGGATTGTTAGTATTTTGGTTGGGTTTGTAATCATATTATTATCATTTTTTAGACTTATAAGTTTGTAATTTAATTATGGGTCGCTATTGTTTTGAGTGTGTGTGTGTGTTGTTGTTTTAGGGTGTGACAGAGTTGGTATTATAGGCTAGGTTTAGAGTCCCTGGACAGCCCAATTAGGAATATCAGTAGTACTAATGCGCGATATTCGAGTAAACCGTATCTAACCTTGTATATATATATTGCTTGACAGCAACGTGTGCACTCGTCATCTTCGGCCCCGCAGAGCGACACAATTCCTTTTTCTATCTATGCTGACTTAAGGCTGCATCATGACACTCTCCAAGGAAAGTATGTGAGGCTGATGGAACGTCTTGATGAGCTTTATGCAAGTAAGCAAGTGATGAATAACGGACCTAAGGCAAAAACCATTTCAAGGCTCGAGTCACTGATCCAGGTAGCCACATCAAGATTGGAGGAAATGCCCGTGCATCGCGACCGGACCAGTTAAATTACTATGTAGATGATAGTAGATTAGCTTGGGAGCATGGTCAAGATGCTACGTGAGGACACTACCCCCGACACCGCAAGGACCCGTGAGGAGGAGTCCGAGGAGGAGGCTTAGGATGAAATCTGGGGGACTTGACTTTTAGTTGCTTGGATTATGCTGCTTTTTTATTGACCATGTTATTTGTTTCCGTTTCTAGGATTTCGTACTATTTTAATTCAGATCTGTATTCATATTTGTACCTTGTGATTCGTACCTTTCGACTTGAACCATGTTAAATTCAGTTATGCACTTTCCTTGATTCCTATATTTGTTCTTTTCAATTCCTGCTCATAACCATGCCTCACATTTATTGTTATATTAAAAACTGTATACCATGATGAATACAAATAATACCCTAGTTTTTTGCATCACTCAAACAGTATAACTCTTATTTCAAAAAATGGCACCTAGAAAAGCCCGAGGAAGACCTACAAATAACCAAGAAAATGAAGGAGAAAACCAAAACCCTGATATAGCATAACTTATGGAATTGGTACGCCAACAAACTGCTACTATAGCCCAGCAACACCAACTTCTTCAACAAATGCATCCACCTCAACCACCCCCAGCAAACGTCACTACTTTCAAAACATTCCAATCGGTAAAACCCCCAGAATTTAGAGGAACTCAAGACCCGGTAGAAGCTCATGCTTGGCTTAAGGAATTGGAGAAGGCCTTTGCCTTAACGAATGTTGGAAATAATCAGAAGGTGGAGTATGCCACTTATTTTCTTAAAGGCGAATCGAACTATTGGTGGGAGTCGGAAAAAGCTTTAAAAGCTGCTGAAGTTATTACTTGGGATAGGTTTAAAAGAATGTTTTTGGATAAGTATTTTCCTCACTATATGCAAACACAAATGGAGATGAAGTTCTTCGAGTTGAAGCAAGACAATATGACAGTTGAAGAATACGAGAAGAAGTTTACAGAACTTTCTAGGTTTATGGGAGAGTATGTTGATTCTGAAGAGAAAAAGGCAAAAAGGTTCCAACAGGGATTGAACCCTTGGTTAAGGAGTCATGTGGAAGCTTTTGAGTTGACTACTTATGCTGAAGTGGTTCAGAAAGCGATGGTAATCGAAGGCGAGAGTGAGCAGGATCAAAAGGAGAAAGGCAACAAGAAAAGAAGATTTGAATCGGGAGAAGAAGGCTCAAGTTACAAGGGTCAGAATCAGAGAACTAATCAAAGGTTTAAACCTTAAAGTGGACCCGGGAACTTCAGGAAGAAAGAATTTGGGAATAAATCACAAGAAACAAGATCTCAATCAACTAGTGGACATAAACCCCTGCAAAGATCAGTTCCGTAATGTAAGGTTTGTAATAGGCGACATACGGGAATCTGCAACAAGGCGAATGTAGCTTATTTCAAGTGTCATACGAAGGGCCATTATGCTCATTAATGTAAGAATCAGATGGCCAACATCACGTGTTATAAGTGTGGGAAAGCTGGACATGTGTCAAGAGAATGCAAAGGAGTCGGTAACAGTCAATTGCTGTAAATGACAACTGTACCCTACCCTGTGAATCAAGTAGCTCCTATTCCAGCCTCATCATTCTCAATTACTTTCTATCAACCTCAGATAGCATCATCTTCAAATCATCCATCTTTGACTTATCCAGCTCAAGCAAGAACTTTTAACATGAACGTGAAGGATGCAATTCAAAGCTCCGATATGGTGTCAGGTACGCTTTCTGTGAATGATGCTAGTGCTAAAGTACTGATTGATTCGGGAGCCACCAGATCATTTATTTCGAAGTCTTTTGTTGATAAGTTGAATTGCAAAACCCAATTAATGCATGAGCCCTTATCCGTTATCTTAGCTAATCAAGATAGAGTATCTGTAAATTATATATGCCCTCATTGTGCAATAGAGATAGCTGGACACGTTTTTCCCGTGAACCATATTCCTTTGCAATTAGGCAAATTTGACGTGATCTTAGGGATGGATTGGCTAGCAAGTTTCAGCGCTCAAATAGACTGTAAGGATACAAGGGTAGTGATAAGTTCATCTCAAGGTAAGAAAGTGATATTCAAGGGCCAAAGGCAAATTCAAACATTCCTCACCTCGATGCAAGCAAAGAAGTTGATTCAGAAAGGATTCGAGGCGTATTTGGCGTATGTAGTTGATAAGAGTAGAGAAGTTGCTAATCCGGAAGACATTCCAGTAGTAAGGGATTTTCTATAGGTTTTTCCGAAAGCTTCCTGGCTTACCCCCGGACCGACAAATTGAGTTTACAATAGATCTTGCACCCGGCACCGAGGCTGTTTCGAAAGCTCCATATAGGATGGCACCAATGGAGATGAAAGAATTAGCAAAGCAAATACAAAAACTACTAGACGAGGGATTTGTAAGACCAAGTGTTTCACCGTGGGGCGCGCCAGTTTTGTTTGTGAAGAAAAAGGATGGAAGCATGAGACTTTGTATAGATTATCAAGAATTGAACAAGTTGATGATTAAGAATAGATACCCTTTGTCTAGGATTGATGATCTGTTTGACCAACTCAAAGGAGATTCTTATTTTTCAAAGATTGATCTGCGATCGGGATACCCCTAATTGAAGATTAAGTCTGAGGATATACCGAAAACGGCTTTTAAAATAAGATATGGACATTACGAATTTCTCGTTATGGCTTTTGGGTTGACGAATGCACCGACAGCTTTCATGGATTTAATGAATCGTGTATAAAAGGAGTACTTGGATAAGTTCGGCATAGTTTTCATCGATGATATTTTAGTATATTCAAAGACAAAAGCTGATCACGCTGAACATCTAAAAATAGTTTTGGAAGTATTGCGAAAGGAGAGACTGTATGCCAAGTTCTCCAAATGTGAGTTTTGGTTAACGGAAATAAGATTCCTAGGATATATTGTTGGAAGTGAAGGGATTAGGGTAGATCATGAAAAGATTGAGGCTGTGATGAATTGGGAGAAACTGAAGATGTCTACAGAAGTGAGGAGTTTTATGGGACTAGCGGGATACTACAGAAGATGTGTAAAGGACTTTTTGAAGATTACCGTACCACTGACCAAATTGACAAGGAAAAATGAGAAGTTTGAATGGACGGAGAAGTGTGAAAGTAGTTTTCAAGAATTGAAGAAAAGATTGGTAACTGCTCCGGTTTTAGCATTACCAGATGACAAGGGAGATTTTGTGATATACAGTGATGCCTCTTATAAAGGAATTGGATGCGTATTGATGCAATATGGGAAGGTGATAGTGTATGCTTCAAGACAACTTAAACCACATGAACAGAAGTACCCGATAATGTTTGCTTTGAAACTATGGAGACACTACTTATATGGGGAAAAGTATGAGATATACACGGATCACAAAAGTCTGAAGTACCTCTTTACTCAGAAGGAGCTAAATATGAAACAGCGTCGATGGTTGGAATTGATCAAAGACTACTATTGTTCGATACAATATCATCCGGGAAAAGCCAACGTGGTAGCAGACACTCTGAGTAGGAAGGAAAAGCTAAGTATGATAACAATGCCGAAGGAATTATCTGATGAAGTTGAAAAATTACAGTTAGAGCTTTATGAACATAGAGGAGCGGAAGAAATGTGTTGTGCCATTACTTTTCAACCAACACTACTAGAGAGGATAAAGAAATTCCAATATGAAGTAATGACTCAAGAGAATAATCAGTTGACAGGAGAAGAGATGTGTACACAAAAAGATGAACAAGGTGTGTTGAGATTTTCGACAAGAATTTGGATCCCAAATGTGACAGAATTGAAGAAGGATATTTTGCAAGAAGCACACAACTCAAGATTTTCAATTCACCAGGGAAGTACCAAAATATACCATGATTTGAAGAAGAGCTTCTGGTGGCCGAACATGAAAAGAGAAATTACAGAATGGGTTTCAAAATGCGACACATGCCAAAGAGTGAAAGCTGAACATCAGAAACCAAGTGGTTTGATTCAACCAATGTAGATTCTAGAATGGAAGTGGGAAATATTGCTATAGATTTTGTAGTGGGATTACCGCAAACACGTTCTAGACATGACGCAATTTGGGTGATAGTTGACCGCCTTACGAAGTCGGCTTATTTTCTTCCAATCAATGAGAAGTCTTCGTTAGATAGACTAGTTAATATGTATGTTCGCGAAATCGTGTTACACCATGGTGTAGCTATATCGATAGTTTCGGATCGAAACCCGCGATTCAATTCGAGGTTCTGGAGGTAATTTCAAGAAAAACTCATAACAAAATTAAACATGAGTACGACATATCATCCACAAACCGTGGCCAAAGCGAACGAACAATTCAAACCATTGAAGATATGTTATGAAGCTGTGCAATTTATTTTTCAGAAAGTTGGGACGACCATCTACCACTCATAGAATTCTCATATAACAATAGTTACCATTCAAGTATTGGCATGCCACCATACGAAGCTTTATATGGGCGAAAGTGTAGAACACCGATGAGTTGGGATGAAGTTGGGAAAGGAAAGATTTTTGGACCTGAATTGATTCAGCAAATGAAGGACACTGTCATTGTGATCAAGAAGAAACTCATTGCTGCACTGGATAGACAAAAGAAATACGCGGATCCCGCTCGGAAGGATGTGAAATTTGGAATTGGAGAAGCTGTATTACTAAAAGTATCACCATGGAAGGGTTTGACTCGATTCGGTAAGAAAGGGAAACTAGCTCCAAGATACATCGGACCTTTTGAAATCTTGAACCAAGTAGGGAAAGTTGCTTATGAGCTAGCCTTGCCGCCACAATATCAGCACGTGCATAATGTATTTCATGTCTTGTTGCTAAAGAAGTATAATCTGGACGCCAATCATGTGATAGAGATTGAGCCAGTGGAAATTCAAGCTGATTTATCATATGAGGAGCAACCCGTGCAGATACTAAATCGACAAGAGAGAATTATTAGAAATAAAGCAGTAAGTTTGGTGAAAGTATTGTGGAGGAATCCCAGAGTTGAAGAGGCAACGTACGAATTAGAATCTGAAAAGCGGAATTGGTATCCTCAACTATTTTTCTAGATTACGAGGACAGAATCCTATAAGGGGGAGAGGATGTGACAACCAGTAAATATTTGAACTATTTTATAAGTGCGATGTATATATTCATAAATATTCTGTGATATAATGGCAATTATGCGGATTCATTATATATTGTATAATTTTATCGTATGACATTACGAATGTTACTGGAATATTTTTAAGCATATAGCTTTTGTACGCAAGTAAGATTTTGTTACGCGATTAATTAAGTAGTACAATTTGATGTTATTCGGATAGTTGCGACTACGCGATTAAGTAATAATTGAGATTCTCGCGATTTAGTGATATTTGAATAAGTTACGATTAGGCGATAAATTATATTCTCATATTGTGGAGTAGATTCAATTTATTTGCAATTGCTTGGTTGATTTTTAATGTGTTAATTATATTTTACACGACTTATTTATTAGTGTGATATTGTTAGAAAATTCTTTTAATATAAATTTTTGTTCGAAATTTTTTTTGAAAACAATTTTATTAAACTTCTAAAATCTCATAGTATTTATGGTATTAATTTGGTGATTTATGGGTTTATATTTTAATTACTAAAAATCATTCTTTTAAATTATACTTTTAATAGTTATTGAATTATAAGTGTACCCTTGCATACAAATTTCACCCGAATAGAGATCAAGGGTAAGACCGTCCTTTCACCCTCCACTAACTGCATTTGACCAAACAAATGACCAATAAAGCCTTGCATGGAAACGCTTGCTAGTATTGGATGAAAAATAAAATAGTAAACTCAAACTCCACTACCATTTGGTGAGACAAAAACTAAGTAAAACACTCATCTCACATCATTTTCTTTTCCACCAACACATCACTCCACTCTCTCTTCTCCCTACTCCCTCTCGGCCGCACCTAAACCTCCCCCACCCCTCTCATTTTTCTTCCTCATTTCTTCATTTTCCTAACACCTTTCAACTCATCTAAGCAAGGGACATTTACACTTAGTGCTACATCTTCATTTAAGGTTACTTTCTTAGTTGCATGTGGCTAAAGCCAAGGTTCTAACTTTGACTCTTGTGAATCTAGAGTTGAACCTAATGTGGCTCATAAAACTTGAGCAAGAGATGGTCTTGATGAAGTGTTGTGCTTCTCTTTCAAGCCATGATCTTGGCTTCAAGCATTCGACAATGACTCCCAAGGATCCGAATGGATTATGTTGTTTGTGTGATAGTTTTGTTTGTTTTCAAAAAGAAAGAGACTTTGCATGTGGTTTTCAAAGAACTTATGACCTTTTAAAAATGTATTTTACAAAGTTTTTATCCTTGCATGCCATGATTTTTATGATAGAAGTAGAAATTAGTACTTGCATGTCATGATATAAGTGATACTTCGGACAAATGTGTTATATGATTTAAATTTGAGTTTTTGTGTAATGCATGCCATGATTTTTGCTCTGAAAAATCTAGTATGCTATGTGACTTGATAATTCATGATCAAATTTTGTATCCATCAAGTTGATACCATGTATTTTTGGTTCGGAAATTTGCTTAAAATTTGCATAAATAAAATCTGCTCTGCTATGCTCTCTGTTTTTACCTCGGTAAATGGCTTATATGTCTAGGTTTATGCTCGTATTTTTGCATAAAATGATAGTTAATAGGGTTGTGTACACTGTAGGATAGATTTGTTGGCTTGCATGTTGGTTTTGGTGTTGAAATGGGAGTTAAGGTGAAAGGACGTACACTAGCCCTTTGTAGCAGAATTTTTCACCATAAGTATAGGCTATTTTAGGTGAGTTTTGGTGAGGCCTTGCTAGGCCTGAGTTTTCTGGAGTTAGGAATTGAGTTTTACATGAGTCCAATGGTTTTGATTTATTGAAAAACTTGCATTTACGTAGGTGCACACACACATTTCCGAGAGTAACTCAGAACAGGGCAGGGCCACGTAAATTTGAACTTTGGTCGATTATAACCATGCCATAGGCTAGGACTTCACGGGGCCTTGCTTAAATAAGTATAATACATCCTTAAGAAGCTTAAAAAACCATTAAAATTAAAAATTGAGTAAGAAAAGTGAGTTTTATGTAAGTAAAATCATAGCAGAGTGAATTCGAGGGAGGCTGGGCAGTGTCAACTTTCAGCAGAGGCTTAGAGAAGCCTAGATAAGTATTTGCCAGGAAACCAAGTCTGAGAGTTAGGTTTAGGTTTTAAGAATCCATGGGAATTGATTTTGTTAGAAGGCCCTGTTGGATTTTTAACGCAGCGGGGCATGGCAAAACACTTTTACACATACAAAATCCAAATAAAAGCATATAAATCGTGAATAAAAATTCGAGGGATCGAATCTAACCTTTTAAATTAATTCGGAGACAACGATCAGAGATCCATAGCAGTTGCTCCTCAAGTGTGAAGCACTCCACCGGTATCCACCAAGAGAACGATGTTAAGGAGGAGGAAGGAGGTGGAGAGAATTGAGTTTTCCAAACTTTTTTGGGTTTTCGGGTTTGATGTGGGTTAGAATAAAATTAGGGTCTATAATAGTGTATTTATAGGCAAAATTTTCAGCTGAAATTTTCCCATAAATATTATTATTATTATCCCATTTATTATTCTCATTAATAATTAAAACACCTTTTAATCATTAATCCTTTTTCTAAACACTTTAGAAATAATTCTCTCTCTTGATTTAATTTTCAAAAATTAAATCCTTTAATTAATAATATTAAGAACTTTTCTTAATTAATTTATAATCAATTAAATCTCATTTAATCAATTATTAAATTTTCCAATTAATTATTTATTTCATAAATAAATAATTATTAGCCATTATTAATTAATTCCTCCACCATTAAATCATTCTCTTTTTATGGTGTGACCCTGTAGGTTCAATATTAAGCCGGTAGTAGAAATAAATAATAATAAAACTATTTTATCATTATTTATATAAATTCTCTAATTTATTAAATATGATTAATTAATTAATAATATTTATTCTACATCGTGAGTGATGCTTTTCAACATATCGCGACTATCCGGATAATATGAATTCACTGCTTAGAATACCAAGAACCTGTCAGTGAATAGTTACCGTACAATAAACTCCTTCTACCCTATAATATCCCGATTAAATACAAGGCATGGATCTCGTGTCAAGCCTATCTAATTCAATCACTTGCTTACCATTTACTATGCGTAGTTCTATGCAAATTAGAAACTCCTTTCTAATTTCATTTACTCTGGCCAGAGATTCCTGAACTAGCATAAGTGGATCAGCCTTGAACATTCGCTTCCTTCACTGGAAGGGGTAGATCCTTTATTGATCATACACTATCTTCGTGTACAAATTCCTATACACAAAAGAGCCCTAATAATTGTCCCTGGAGACTAAGAACTAAACCAAAGCATAGTTCAGTGTACACAAGATGACTATGATGACCTCAAGTCTAAGGATACTTGTACAACTATCACTAAGCGAACAACTGCTGACACGTGAGTGAACTCCATCAGTTGTTCAGCTAGGCGAGTCATGTTCAGTGAACTTATTCGATAATAAGCACCTACATACTAGATATAGTGTCACCACACAAATGTCTATGAGAACAGACATCCTTCATAATGAAGCAAGCATAGTATGTACCGATCTTTGCGGATTATTAATTACCAGTTAGTAATCCTATGACCAGGAACTATTTAAGTTTAGAGTTATCATCTTTTTAGGTCTCACTATTATGATCTCATCATAATCCATAAAAAGCTTTACTCTAAACTATGGTATATCTTATTTAAACACTTAAAAAGATAAAGCCCGTAATAAAAACAAAACATGTCTTTTATTAATATCAATGAAATCAAAACAGATTACATAAAGAGTTATTCCTAAATCATAATACATGATTGGACTTAGGACATATTCCTTTCAATCTCCCACTTGTACTAAAGCCAATCACTCTGATATCTAATACCCATCTTGTCTTTATGACGATCAAAGTGACTTTCATAAAGTAGCTTTGTGAGTGGGTCTGCTGTGTTGTTATGTGTGTCAACTCTAATTCAATACAATATAACAAATGTTACCACGCTCCCACTAACCCTTTTGTAGACGCATGGTTCATCTACGTTTTTGATAAAATCAAACTCTTTGATTGTCTCATCAAAACGAATGTTCCATCTTTCGAGAAGCCTGCTTTAAACCACATATGATACGCAGCAGCTTACACACTAGGTTTTCATTTCTCTTGTAAAGAAAACCATCTGGCTATATGCCAGATCTCATAGTCGTAGTAAGCAGCAATCGCAAGCAAAATCCGAACCGATTTTAACAGGGCTACAGGTAAAAGGCTTCATCAAAGTCAATCCATTGCCTTTGTTTGAATCCTTTTTCCAAAAGCCTGGCCTTAAAGGTCTCCACCTGGCCATCTACTCTAATCATTCTTACGTATACCGTATACATAGATTCCATTCCGGATTTCATGGCACTATGCCATTTCTCTGAGTCAACACTACTCATAGCCTCATTATAGGTCACAGGGTCGTCATCATCAATGATCGACAACTCATTGTCATTCTCAATGACAAGGCCATATTACCTCTCAGGTTGGCGAGACACTCTCCCTGATCTATGAATGGGCTGTTCCACAAAAGGTTGTTCAGTCAGAACAGGTGTTTCCACTCGATCTGTAGTAGTTTGTGCTTCTTGAACTTCATCAAGTTCAATTTTGCTCCCACTGTTTCCTTCAAGGATAAACTCCCTTTTCCAAGAAGGTAGCATGTCTAGAGACAAACACCCGATGATCGGTGTAAAAGTAATACCCTAAAGTCTCTTTAGGATATCCCACAAAACTACATTTTACGGATCGATATTCCAGCTTATCTGGGTCAACTTTCTTGACATAAGCTGGACATCCCCAAATCTTAACATGTTTAAGACTCGGTTTCCTTTCTTTCCATATCTCATACGAAGTTTGAGGAACAGATTTGGAAGGCACCTTATTCAGTAAACATGCTGAGGTTTCCAATGCATAACCCCATAGGAATACTGGAAGATTTGCATAGCTCATCATGGACCGAACTATGTCTAACAAAGTTCGATTTCTCCTTTCAGATACCAATCTGGAGGAGTCCACTGGGAGACTATACCATTTACTTTGAGATAATCTAGAAATACTCCATTAAAGTATTCACCACCTCGATCTGATCGAAGAGTTATAATACTATGTTTGGTCGTTTCTCCACTTCATACTTATACTCTTTGAACTTTTCAAAGGCTTCAGACTTGTGTTTCATCAAACACATATCCGAATCTAGATCTATCACCTATGAAAGTAATGAAGTATGAAAATCCACCCATGGCTTGCGTAGACATTGGTCCACATACATCTGTGTGTATCATTCCTAGCAAATTTGCAGTCCTCTCTCCATGTCTACTAAATGAAGACTGCATTGCCACTATAAAGTGAGATTTTCATCATCTCTTTTCTTTTATTAGTTTGTTCAATCTGAAGTAAATTATGTCACATATAAACAGACCATTATTTAAAGTACCACGTCCATAAAGAATATTATCTCTAAGAATAGAACATTCATTATTCTCAATAATAAATGAAAATCCAGCCAAGTCTAACATGGGAATAATATTCCTCAAAATCGAGGGAACAAAATAACAATTATTTCAAACAATAGTCTTGCCCGTAGGCATATGTAAATGAAATGATTCTACATCTTCAGCAGCAACTCTTGCTCCATTTCCCATCAGTGGAATCACCTCCTCTTCCTCAAGAGTCCTACTTCTCCTTGGTCCCTGCAACAAATTGCAGATTTGAGAACCACAGGCGGTATCTAATACCCAAGTAGAAATTTGATTTAATGACATATTCACTTCTATCATGAACATACCTGAATCAGAAGCGGTAGTCTCACTACCCTTCTTCTTCTTCAATTCTGCAAGGTAAACCTTGCAGTTACTCTTCCAGTGCCCCACCTTGTTACAGTGAAAGCAAACAACTTTACTCTTGGGGTCTTCAGCTTTTGGTGGAACCGGCGTTTTCTCACCTACTTTCTTCTTCTTGGAAGGGTTCCTCTTCCTTTTCTTAGGATTGGAACCTTCACCAATTAGAAGAACAGAATTCTTCTTAGGGGGGAAATTCGATTCCGCAGTATTCAACATGTTGTGGAGTTCAAGCAGGCTGACATCCAACTTATTCATGTGAAAGTTCACAACAAACTGCGAGAACGAATTCGGAAGCGATTGCAAGACCATGTCTTGGCTCAGCTCCTCATCCATGGCAAAACCAAGTTGTCCAAGACGTTCAATCAAATTGATCATCTTAAGTACATGGTCATTCACAGATGATCCCTCAGACATCCTACAACCGAACAGCTCCTTCGATATCTCATATCGAGCCCCGTCACATCATACAACTCTTGTAGATGCATGAGGATAGTGTGAGCATCCATATGCTCATGTTGCTTCTGTAACTCAATGTTCATGGAAGCTAGCATGATGCATTGAGCAATATTTGCATCATCTAACCACTTACGATACACAACATGTTCATCATTATGTGCATCACTTGTAACACCCCAAATCCGGGGTCAAGATTTGGTGTCACTAAATAATCCTTACATAGAATAAAGAAATAAATAAATAACCCCTTGAATCCGGATCGTTTACAGGTTATGGTATGAAACAAGAATGTAATCTTCTACAACTTACAACAACTAAAATACAATTGTAAATACCTCTGAACTAATGCTCGAATCATATTCTTCTAACTTCTTCAACCTCTCGCAGCGGAGATTTCTCGAACTTCTGCTGTCTATCTAAGCTATTCATTTTTATCCTTATCTGTTTCTGTCAGAAATAAGAATTGACAAAGCAAGAGTGAGCCAAAAATGCCCAGCAAGTATATAATTTGAGTTTTAAACATTAATTTCAAAGAAAACTTCCAGACAAAATCTCTGAAATATTTTGAAGGGCGAAACACGAAATCATTTAAAGGATATACCTCGTTATCTTAAAAATCAATTTGATTTGCATTGCTATGAATCACATAGGACATAATGACATTTTTGTAAGAGCTTTAGAGATCGCGTGTTTTCAAAATAGCTTCTGGTATCATTTCATAATTGAGCAATGGATGCAATAACTATTCATAAAACGACGTTCAAGAAATTCCAAACTATTCAGTATCCATCATTATCGACTAAGTTTCCATAGACTTAGCCTGCTAAACCAGCCTGATAAGGACGGGTTGAATAATTAAGAAGATCTCAATTCATTCAAGATCCTAACTATCACTGAGCAACTAATGCTGCAGTAACAATCTGAACCTCGAATATATTTAGAAATATTGTAATTTCCCGAAACTGAGTGCTAAGAAAGAATAACTTTAAACCATAATCACATTTTATTTCAAGAGGGAATGCCATTAATGGTGAACAACAATAAATTGGACTGGACACTAGAAACCAACATATGCACTATAACCTGCTGATCAGTCAGGAGATAGTGCGGATCTATACCCAACTACATAGACCCAACCAACATATGGGGCACCCAGGCAACTATGGCCTAATAATTAATGGTCTGGGTAAAACCCAGCTTGTATAGTAACAATCCAGCCCGTAGAGTATTTTGATATCAAATCATTTTGATTTCAAAACATCCCAAATTAGGGTTCACAAATAACCCGAACGAATGGGTATTTGCTCAAGAGAGCAATTGAATTATAGGAACAAGAATAAATGAAAAGCATAATATGAGTAATTGCAGCGAAATGTAAAACATTTAACTATTCTGAACTTAGAATAGTAGCGAATAATATTTGCAGTATTTAAAAGAAATTCAAGAGTACTTGCAGTATTTTAAAAGAAAAATCCAGAATACTTGCCTCAATAAGCTTAAACCGTTATTACTGGTTGACTTTGGTTCGACTTTGACCGTTCGGCTTTATCGTCTACCTACTATCCTATTCTCGATACGATCCCAACATTCAGACCCTTTGGTTGGAACTTCATTGATCTCGAAGTTTAATCACTAGATCGTTCTTGGTCCGATGTCACGTCTCAGTCTTCTGTCTAAAACCTACAGGGTTGAAATACCCTAATTCAGATAACCGCTTAAGCTTAACATCAAATTGTCACCCCATTCTACCCATACGATTTCATAACCAAATTTATTTTTATATATATTATCGAAATACACATAGCAATTATGGTTCACATCTTCGAAACTCGGTTCGGTATTTATTTTCAGAAAATACGCATACTCGTCATTTTGAAAAAAACAGGGTAATCGATTATTTATAAATTATCTTATCTCAATCGCAGTCAAGTCCATTTAATATAATTGTATATGGTTATTCGATGTCTCTAATAATTATAGGTTACGTTCCCGTATTTTCGGAATTAATTTCCTGAAAATCGGGCAGCGTCTCCTCTGTTTATCGGCCTACCCGTCGAAATCAAATCGACGTCAATCACAACATAACAACAATCAATCATCCAATTCACAATCCATACGCCAAATCCAATCACCAATACAATTCAGTTATTAACTATTTTTATTCGTACATTTATTCATATTTTTATGTTTTTACTCGTATTTTTATTTTATTCGTAGGACTCAGAACCGCGTCATCACCGTCCACCGTCGGCTCGCCGAGGCTCATCGCCGACGGCGGTAAAATTCGCGGGTTCCCGTTTATAACGGGCGTCCAATACGAATCCCACCGATTAATTACTAAGAATTTTCTGCACGAATTTACTTTATTTTATTAAAATAATCAAATAGTTTCCTGCAAGATTTAAGAAACTGAATTAAAATAATATATGATTGTAACAGTAGACAATATTCAGCAAAACTAAAAATAACACAGGACACAATTCCATCAAACTGCACAAGCATATATATATATACATGTGTATGTATATATACAATCAACAAAACCCAATTAAGGAACCGGAAAGTACTCAGGCGTTGCGGAAATGGCCGGAAACAGGGCAGAAACGGCGACCCAGTGATGGGAACCGAACACAACACACGCAAACGCAGAATCACACACAAACGTGCGCACACGCGCAGACACAACCCTCTCCGGAAAAAAAATAACCGGCAGCGAGGGAAGGAAGAAGTACAGAGGCGGTGGGGGAGGAGATACAGGGGAAAACGGGGAAAACGGGGAAGAGAATTGAGTTTGGGAGAGATTAAAGTGAGGGATGCGAGGCGAGAGATTTAATCGAGTGAGAGAGATACAGAGATGAGAGATGTACGAGAGAGAAAAAAGAAATTGAGAGAGAGTCACGACTGAAATGGGGGTAGGAAAACAGGGGTTAGGGATTGAGGATAATATCAATCGTGTTTATCTGATTATCTGTCCCGAGAAAATCCGAATTTGCATCGAATTTATAAATTCATCAAATAATTACGGGTAATAATATTAACCCGACAATTCACAAGAATCACCTTAAAATTTTCGAAATAATTTAAAACTAATAATATACAATTCTCGCAATTTTTAAATCATTTTTAGAATGCGCTTCAAACCCTTATTTTGCAAATTAACGAATAGATGTGCGGGTAAATAAAGTCCATAAAATTTCCGAAACAATTCTAAAATTCTTGAAATATTTAAAAGTTAATAAAATAAAATTTTCATGATTTTTGAAATATCTTGGAATTAAATATTGATTTTATAATTAAATGGAGTCAGGAAATCATTTTAAAATTAAATAATAAATAAAATATTCATTTCTAAATTTTATAAATCCCTAAAAATAATAAATAAAATTATAGAACAACAAAAATAATTTTAGAAACAATTTTAGCATTTTTTAAAAAAATAAATATTCAATAAAATCACTTTAAAATGAATTAAATGCATACAGCTCGATAATTTATTATAAAATTAATCTTCGCGTCTAACAATTTACAGACAATTGGTAATACAACAACACATAGCAGTCAGAATCATCACACATTTTACTTATTTAATATTCCAATAATTATATTTACATATCGATCTGAAAATGGGTTACTTAGCCGCTAAGTAACTAAATAACGATACAATTTTGATATCCGATTCGGATAATTATCAAAACAGAGCTTCATATAAAATAAATTAGACGAAAATAAGATAATAATGTCTCGTCTCTTGAGAATATGGATTCTTATCGATATATAAAATGATTTGCGTATCAAAAATTTTACACCGGGACTCGTATAGGTCAAACCGTACCCCAGATCGAAAAAGTCAAAACATGAAAAGTGCTCAGAATTATCAGATTAGGTTAGGAAGGAGTTTTCGGAAGAGTTTCGGGTTGTAAAAACGTAAAAATGATTGAAGTGGAATGATTTCTGATTCTGAAAAGAAATTTTATAATTATGTAAAATAATAATTATTAATTCTATAAATCCTTATAAAATCATATGATTATTCAAAAATTACCAGAAAATACCAAAATTATCTAGATTTAATTCTGTATAATTAGTAGTTAAAATATTCACATTTTCATCAGAAGTAAACATCCAAATATTAATATCAGTTATCAAATAATTCACCAAAATTCACATAAAAATCACATAATAATTATTTATTGATAAAAATAATTATATAATATTTCCCAGGCGTTACATTCTTCCCCCCTTAAAAGGATTTTGTCCTCAGAATCATGCTAGAGAACAGACACTGCTACATTTCGAGTATCTACTTAAAACTTCTCAGGACTCATTACTTTAATCACATTTCAACGGTCTCCTACTGTCATCAAATTTATCAGTTGCTAATGCAACCTCTAACTCAATTTTTATTTCTCACATTGAGAGCCAAATTATTCTTCATAGTCATACACGCATGAATGCCTTATGGACTCGGTACACTTGTGACAACAAGACCAACTCATTCACAATCGTTCCATCTATTTCACTATTTCAAAGGACTAACTTAATCACACTAACCTTCTTTTCTTTCCAATTCTAATAGATCATGTTTATGAAATTTCTATTTTCACTGACTGTTCTACTTTGCGTTTCAGGCCTCTTTCCATTCGATTGGCCCGACCCGTGATCGTTTTCAATCGTTTTTCGAGAATACTTAATCGATCTCTTGCATTTTCTATTCGTCTACACCCGATATCCTGAGTTCATGACGTCTGATGCTTCGAAATGTTCTACATCTATTCAAATGCTAAAAAGAAAAATTTCGGCAATTGCATTTACCCACCACTTGGTAGCATACTTCCATTTTTTTTTCAATCACTATTAAGTAGCTTCATCAAGCGAGAATCCCCTAATATGTAGAAGAAAGTACATTAATTAGGAACGGAATGAATTAGAATTTTGTTCAAAATCCGGTCTCTTGGTATTAATACTCATTTTGTTGTCCTATCATATTAGATATCAATACGAACTTTGATGCTCACAACGTTTCCTACTGAAGTCAACATCAATCATCTGCATTAATACCACCTTTGATATTCAATAACAAAGTAAGCATCAACATAACCCAGAAGACGGATCAAAATCTATTCTTCAATTCCTAACTTTTTCAATTCTTTTAACCATTTTTCAACAATCTTAATGGTATTTCCTCTTTTCTTTCTATTTGGAACATCTGTTTCTAAATGGATCTTTTCGGTTTGGTATTTACCCACACACTGGAGCTCATACCCAGAGTTCATATCTTTGAAGCTAAGAATGCAGCTGCTATTTTCCAGTTCTTCGCAAGCATATCTTCAGTCGTTCGACTTAGTTTTCCTTAGTCCTTGAATTGGCGAGGATGTTATCAATAAATACGATCACTCTATCTCAATATTCATGGTACATTGTGCTTACTTTAACCTTCAAACTTACAATTTCTGATAATCGACGCGTAGTTTTATACCTTCATTCTCTTTTCTAAGACCGCTTTTACGCATAGCGCACGGTACCCTTTATTTCATTATTCTTTCATTCCACATTCCTGAAGTTTTCCTTTACTTATTATTTTATCCCTATTGAGTTAGGCGATACAGAGCTTTTGATACCAGTTTGACTCTGTGCAGTAACCGACGAGAAATCTTCACCTCATTCCTTAAGGTAATCTTGATAAGGCGTTCATTCGAACCTCCGAGACTTCACTTTAGTTCTAAAAATTCCATTTTGAGATTCATTGCAACGTGCTTCTCCAATCATTTGCCATTAATACCTTTGTTTAATCATTCCTGTTTACACGTATTCCTTGAATGAAATTCCTATCTTCACTTATCGACGTTTCACCTCACTCTTCTAATAGTTCTGGCACAACCAACGTTCCCAACTTGCATATTTTCTGGATTATTTTATAAAATTTCTTTATCATCCTTTTGATTCCACTTCTTGTCTTGATTAGTTCTGCATTCTCATTATTCATTATCTTCTTCATACATAACAAATTTCTTTTTCTTAGTAATATTACCCTGTTTATTATTGGATAGGCCATTTCTGAAGTTAACATTGGAATGAAGACTTTTATTTATACTATTTAAATTCTTACTAACAGAGTTATCGAATTTCCTTGGTAGCTAGTTTCTTAGCCTTGCTTGGCGTATCACAAATCGCGTGTTTGACTTCTCTTCATTGATTCTCATCTCTTTTCCTGAGTTCACATGCGGACTTCATCAATCTCCGTCGTTTATTGGATGCTTGAATTTGTGAGCTTTCCATTATTCTACAACTTCTATTCAACCGTCGTTCAAAAGAAGTGTACATTCAAATATTTTATTAATTTGTCATTCGATATGGGTACACACCCAAGTTTTTCCTGAAACGCTATTGCAGATGATATATTTTCTTGACTTTATCTCATACCTTCAGGTCTTGAAATATTCTTCTTACTAGCATGAACCAATAACTTCATATTCTTTTTTATTCATTAAAAATAGCATATTCTTCTGGATCACACCTTGCACCTGATTATAATAACATCACGCTAATTGAACTAGGCCTTTTAATTTACGTTAACGCCATTACTTTCCAAATTTCTTATTGCTTTGATTTCGGAGCTGGAAATCATGTTAGAGCTTGACTCAATCTAATTGGAATCGATTTCCATTTAACTAACCATTAGTTGGCAAAGTGGATCAATCAACTCCTTTAAATGATCACTTAAACCAAGTGATAACTAGCTAACTGGAATCAAAGACCAATTATATAAAGTCGGTTTGGTCGTAACAACTTTCTCAAGAACCGAGATCGCAATTATTTGGATTACTGACGAGAACGACAATATACTTCTTTGTTCTTAACTATAGGGTAATTTCTGAAAATTTAGGCAGCACTTTCCCCTACCCCATTTACTATCAGTAGGACTCAGGCCGACACCATTAATCAACCAAGTCATCCACAATCATATCCACCCACTTTTATTAACCAAAATCATCAATTTTTCCACAATTCACATTTTATCATCTTGATCATCACCTGTCTGGCATATCATATATCCTTTGAAACGAGACTTAAAGTCTTAAATCAACAAGGGTCAACATAACCACTCACTTTCCAGTTCTTTCAAAATCTTATAAAATTTTATTAGTGAACTTTAAAATTTGACTCATTTTTCAAAATTTTATTTCGCAAGTATCTTAACTTATTTCTTGTCATTACCCATTGTGTACAGTTACTTTTAAGAATTAAGCCGCATCCTTCCATCTTAAATCTTCACGACAAATATCTTTCAGTGACGAAGGGATGTTTCACGTCGTAATTGCATGTCTGAGTCATCGTTCAGAATTTCCTTGATCTCTGATCATCGTCCCGATACCCGTTTACTTCGTCTGACGCACACAGCTTTGCCTCCTTATTTTGTAACTAATTCATTCGTTATAATTTACTAACGATTTTATTTTTCATCGAAGTCTTCTGATTTGAAGTGTATAGCGTTAATGTACTCTACCGTACTGATGAGATCCTCATAACACGAACAACTGTCAGATTTGATGTCTTTGCCACGACTGCGTTGTCGGTGTATCCATTCGTCTTTGCTCACAAATGTCCCGCATTTATCGGCTTACAATTATATTCTTCATCGATGCGTAATTCTATATATCGCACGGGACTATTTTATTTCTTTCATAATCATCAGAGAACAGACTCGATGCAAGAAGAGATTTTATGAATATGATTTTAATTGAGAAACAGAATAAGGAATAACAATGCAACAACCGATTAAGAGAATTTATAAATCAGAAAATTGAAGGAAGAAAAATGAATGAAGAATGAAACAACCATATTCGTACTCAAGATGGCCAGTCTTTCATACTATATGGCATACAGCACATGATTAGGTGGCGTCCCACCCGACTTTTCGTCATTTCGACAAAACGTCATATCATAACACTGTTGTCTCAATCAGAAATTAAGGATTTGAGAAGAGAAACAATTCAGAAGGGATACAGGAATTTTTTTTTCTTTCGTTTTCGCCTCATATAATTTATCAACAGAAGAAGTTCCTACATATTCAAGAATCAAGAAAAACATATACTATCGTATTAGAAGAAAGAATGTCAATGCCGAACACCTTCCACGCTTCACTTACGTATGCCTTCAGGATCGTGCAGATACAGGTTCACTATTCAAATCACATCATTGCTTTGAAATGCTTCCTGGAAATGCCTTCACACCAAATGCTTCAATTATTTAATCTTAATCGCGTCGTTCCGAAGTTAAAATCATGGCTTTAGATTTCATCTATGTCGTGTAAAATACCCATTGCTCACGTAATGTCTCTAATTCGTTGATAGAAATACGATTCTTCTCCATTCATCTGGAAGATTCTGCCATTTCCTTTAATCATCCTTCGTCCATTCGAATCACGAATCTCGTTAAATTTTAATAATTTCATGAATTGGGGTAAATAATATTTTAATATGTTAATTTAATTATTGATTTTATTAAACAATGTTTACTTTCATTTTTCACAGCAAACCTTAAACCTTCCTCCTGCTGATGGGTCTACTTGGCCCTTTGAATAACAACACTGAGTCTAATTCCATTCTTTTTTTAGATCATTTTCTGTTTATAATAACAAGAACATAAATCGTAATTTGACAACCAATTTGTAAAACTCATTTTATGTAAAAATCTTCTGAAAGTTGATTAAGAGAATCTTTTCCGAAATCTCACTTTAAAGTTTTGGAAATCAATTATTTTGGTTGTCATTACTATATAAGTTACTTGCTATTTTCCTGATTTACCAATGAAATGTCTAATTAAAAGAATGCCCATATAAGGTCTCTCCACTTTGGCACTTCTTCCACTTTTCCCTGGATTATACATGCACTTATTAGCCGACGAAACTCCATTTACCGTTATATGCCATTTTATTCCTAACTCGGACCCAACGCTGACATCTGCCATTGTCTTTCCTATTCTTGTCATCGTCCTTGACAGTTATGCTTACAACTATGCACGCGATTCGATGTTCTGTCTGTAGATAAGGGCGCATCTTCTTGCTAGTCGTACCTATACCTAGTAAGGTAAATATTGTTCCGTGCGTAGCTCCCAATAAGTGATAAGAATCTTCTTGCAACGGTGGTGCCTTCGAAATGCGCAACGTTGGTTCTTCATCAGCTTCCATCAACTGGTTGCCTTCGACGTGGAGCTCGTCTTACTACCTAATTCTAAGTTAAATCGTACTGAAACTCACGAAGTTCTCACAAGACTCAATCGTATTTTCCTTAAAACCACATGAAAGTAGGGTAACATACCCAGTTTCCGTCGATCTGTCGATTTCTCATTACTATAGAATCTGAGAACTCAATATACTTATAATGTTGTGATATTCGCCTTACACTTTCTCAGCAATCTTATCTTACCATCTCCTTATCGGATCTGCTAACCCTAATTCGTACTCAACTCAATTTATCCTGAATATGCCTAGGATCTTTCTTATCTTGTACGGCCTATCATTCCTATCTTACTCTCACCTATTCTTATTTCAGTGACCAATAACCTGTAGCTCTGATACCAACTGTAACACCCCAAATCCCGGGTCAAGATTTGGTGTCACTAAACAATTCTTACATAGAATAAAGAAATAAATAAATAACCCCTTGAATCCGGATCGTTTACAGGTTATGGTATGAAACAAGAATGTAATCTTCTACAACTTACAACAACTAAAATACAATTGTAAATACCTCTGAACTAATGCTCGAATCATATTCTTCTAACTTCTTCAACCTCTCGCAGCGGAGATTTCTCGAACTTCTGCTGTCTATCTAAGCTATTCATTTTTATCCTTATCTGTTTCTGTCAGAAATAAGAATTGATAAAGCAAGAGTGAGCCAAAAATGCCCAGCAAGTATATAATTTGAGTTTCAAACATTAATTTCAAAGAAAACTTCCAGACAAAATCTCTGAAATATTTTGAAGGGCGAAACACGAAATCATTTAAAGGATATACCTCGTTATCTTAAAAATCAATTTGATTTGCATTGCTATGAATCACATAGGACATAATGACATTTTTGTAAGAGCTTTAGAGATCGCGTGTTTTCAAAATAGCTTCTGGTATCATTTCATAATTGAGCAATGAATGCAATAACTATTCATAAAACGACGTTCAAGAAATTCCTAACTATTCAGTATCCATCATTATCGACTAAGTTTCCATAGACTTAGCCTGCTAAACCAGCCTGATAAGGACGGGTTGAATAATTAAGAAGATCTCAATTCATTCAAGATCCTAACTATCGCTGAGCAACTAATGCTGCAGCAATAATCTGAACCTCAAATATATTTAGAAACATTGTAATTTCCCGAAACTGAGTGCTAAGAAAGAATAACTTTAAACCATAATCACATTTTATTTCAAGAGGGAATGCCATTAATGGTGAACAACAATAAATTGGACTGGACACTAGAAACCAACATATGCACTATAACCTGCTGATCAGTCAGGAGATAGTGCAGATCTATACCCAACTGCATAGACCCAACCAACATATGGGGCACCCAGGCAACTATGGCCTAATAATTAATGGTCTGGGTAAAACCCAGCCTGTATAGTAACATTCCAGCCCGTAGAGTATTTTGATATCAAATTATTTTGATTTCAAAACAGTCCCAAATTAGGGTTCGCAAATAACCCGAACGAATGGGTATTTGCTCAAGAGAGCAATTGAATTATAGGAACAAGAATAAATGAACAAGCATAATATGAGTAATTGCAGCGAAATGTAAAACATTTAACTATTCTGAACTTAGAATAGTAGCGAATAATATTTGCAGTATTTAAAAGAAATTCAAGAGTACTTGCAGTATTTTAAAAGAAAAATCCAGAATACTTGCCTCAATAAGCTTTAACCGTTATTACTGGTTGACTTTGGTTCGACTTTGACCGTTCGGCTTTATCGTCTACCTACTATCCTATTCTCGATACGATCCCAACATTCAGACCCTTTGGTTGGAACTTCATTGATCTCGAAGTTTAATCACTAGATCGTTCCTGGTCCGATGTCACGTCTCAGTCTTCTGTCTAAAACCTACAGGGTTGAAATACCCTAATTCAGATAACCGCTAAAGCTTAACATCAAATTGTCACCCCATTCTACCCATACGATTTCATAACCAAATTTATTTTTATATATATTATCGAAATACACATAGCAATTATGGTTCACATCTTCGAAACTCGGTTCGGTATTTATTTTCAGAAAATACGCATACTCGTCGTTTTGAAAAAAACAGGGTAATCGATTATTTATAAATTATCTTATCTCAATCGCAGTCAAGTCCATTTAATATAATTGTATATGGTTATTCGATGTCTCTAATAATTATAGGTTACGTTCCCGTATTTTCGGAATTAATTTCCTAAAAATCGGGCAGCGTCTCCTCTGTTTATCGGCCTACCCGTCGAAATCAAATCGACGTCAATCACAACATAACAACAATCAATCATCCAATTCACAATCCATACGCCAAATCTAATCACCAATACAATTCAGTTATTAACTATTTTTATTCGTACATTTATTCATATTTTTATGTTTTTACTCGTATTTTTATTTTATTCGTAGGACTCAGAACCGCGTCATCACCGTCCACCGTCGGCTCGCCGAGGCTCATCACCGACGGCGGTAAAATTCGCGGGTTCCCGTTTATAATGGGCGTCGAACACGAATCCCACCGATTAATTACTAAGAATTTTCTGCACGAATTTACTTTATTTCATTAAAATAATCAAATAGTTTCCTGCAAGATTTAAGAAACTGAATTAAAATAATATATGATCGTAACAGTAGACAATATTCAGCAAAACTAAAAACAACACAGGACACAATTCCATCAAACTGCACAAGCATATATATATATACATGTGTATGTATATATACAATCAACAAAACCCAATTAAGGAACCGGAAAGTACTCAGGCGCGGCGGAAATGGCCGGAAACAGGGCAGAAACGGCTACCCAGTGATGGGAACCGAACACAACACACGCAAACGCAGAATCACACACAAACGTTCGCACACGCGCAGACACAACCCTCTCCAGAAAAAAAATAACCGGCAGCGAGGGAAGGAAGAAGTACAGAGGCGATGGGGGAGGAGATACAGGGGAAAACGGGGAAAACGGGGAAGAGAATTGAGTTTGGGAGAGATTAAAGTGAGGGATGCGAGGCGAGAGATTTAATCGAGTGAGAGAGATATAGAGAGGAGAGATGTACGAGAGAGAAAAAAAATTGAGAGAGAGTCACGACTGAAATGGGGGTAGGAAAACAGGGGTTAGGGATTGAGGATAATATCAATCGTGTTTATCTGATTATCTGTCCCGAGAAAATCCGAATTTGCATCAAATTTATAAATTCATCGAATAATTACGGGTAATAATATTAACCCGACAATTCACAAGAATCACCTTAAAATTTTCGAAATAATTTAAAACTAATAATATACAATTCTCGCAATTTTTTAAATCATTTTTAAAATGCGCTTCAAACCCTTATTTTACAAATTAACGAAATATTTAAAAGTTAATAAAATAAAATTTTCATGATTTTTGAAATATCTTGGAATTAAATATTTATTTTACAATTAAATGGAGTCAGGAAATCATTTTAAAATTAAATAATAAATAAAATATTCATTTCTAAATTTTATAAATCCCTAAAAATAATAAATAAAATTATAGAACAACAAAAATAATTTTAGAAATAATTTTAGCATTTTTTTAAAAAATAAATATTCAATAAAATCACTTTAAAATGAATTAAATGCATACAGCTCGATAATTTATTATAAAATTAATCTTCGCGTCTAACAATTTACAGACAATTGGTAATACAACAACACATAGCAGTCAGAATCATCACACATTTTACTTATTTAATATTCCAATAATTATATTTACATATCGATCTGAAAATGGGTTACTTAGCCGCTAAGTAACTAAATAACGATACAATTTTGATACCCGATTCGGATAATTATCAAAACAGAGCTTCATATAAAATAAATTAGACGAAAATAAGATAATAATGTCTCATCTTTTGAGAATATGGATTCTTATCGATATATAAAATGATTTGCGTATCAAAAATTTTACACCGGGACTCGTATAGGTCAAACCGTGCCCCGGATCGAAAAAGTCAAAACATGAAAAAGTGTTCAGAATTATCAGATTAGGTTAGGAAGGAGTTTTCGGAAGAGTTTCGGGTTGTAAAAACGCAAAAACGATTGAAGTGGAATGATTTCTGATTCTAAATTTTTTTTTATAATTATGTAAAATAATAATTATTAATTCTATAAATCCTTATAAAATCATATGATTATTCAAAAATTACCAGAAAAATACCAAAATTATCTAGATTTAATTCTGTATAATTAGAAGTTAAAATATTCACATTTTCATCAGAAGTAAACATCCAAATATTAATATCAGTTATCAAATAATTCACCAAAATTCACATAATAATTATTTATTCATAAAAATAATTACATAATATTTCCCAGGCGTTACATCACTAGCAGGTTCAGTAGGCTTAGGTGAGTCAATCACGTATTCCAGCTTCTCAATCCTGAGAACAATTCTCAAGTTTCGAAGCCAGTCAGCATAATTAGGACCAGTCAATTTGTGAGCATCCAGTATGCTCCTAAGTGATAGTGCAGAAGACATAACGTACAAAGTAAATCTGTAAATGATTAACACATAACAACACTTAGCAAATATTCGATTTCATTTTAAAACACTATATGAATCGGGTCTTTATTCATAAGTGGCTCCCACTAGTTTTCCTAATTTATTCAACCCCCTACGTGAAAAAATTAAGCATTCATAATGCTAGTGGGAATAGGGATCCTACATTCCATTACACAACCTCGGCTGTGGCACGAAACGCCATGTAATTTTCAATAGGCAGACAACTCTTGTCAATTACATCTAATGTTATTCCCTAATCAAACTTTAGCCTCTTGAATAATTGAGTCACGGCTGTGGCACGACAAACTCAATATTCTAAGTCAAGTTAAACCCACCATTCCGTACAATTGAATCAGTCCCCAAAGGCCCACGGCTGTGGCACGTAACGACCTTTAGATTCTTATTCAATGTACACATCTCTATGTAATAGACAAGTATTTCTTATTTCGAAATCAAAGCCCTCGGCTGTGGCACGAAACGACAATGATTCAAAAATAAGAACTACTTTTTACCATGTTGGAAGGCTATGACCGACACAAGCCCGTTGTGTCATTGGCCAATTACTACTTGATATTATTTAATTTTAGAGGGATTATATTACGTTACAATCATAATCATATTATAAAGAGATTATTCCTTTTAAATTAAATATTTCAAATCAATAATCAATAATCAGATGATTCCCAGATCGGGTGGAGTATTGTCAAGAGGCGTCACTTAATAACCCTTTCTTACAGATAGAAATCTGTTGTTGACAGAATCATCCTTTCTCTCATATCGAAAATTCATATTCAATTACGTGTTTCACAAACACAAGAATCTCATGATTGTATTCATAATATTGTTATTAAGGTTATGAAACAATTTCACTATACTAGGTTGTCTAACAAACGCCTTATGTTTATTTAAGTTCACCTAAATCTATCATCGTATGATAAACTAAGCATATATCACATATATCAACATGAATAAACATCAAGGTAGGCATGTTACATCATCTAGCATATAGAACTAAGCATTATACATCTCTATGTATCACATGAAACATTTAAAAGCAATTAAAACAGTCAAAAACAACTTTAAAACACTTCATGGAAATATAAACAGTTCAAAACTTTTATATAAACTAAAATTTATCACTCCATTAGATCCGTCTCGAAAAAACGAATCCAACGGTATATTGCACGCCTAAAACGGAGTTACGAAACTCCCAGAAAATCAATTTTAAAATCAACAGAAGGGCTGTAACGCATTACAGGAACGCGTTACAGGACCTGTAACGCATTCTGGTGATGCGTGACACCCTTTTTCAGCCATTAAAGGGTGTAACGCATTCCGTGAATGCGCCACAGGTGTGTAACGCATTCACGGAATGCGTTACACCCCTATTTTTTTTTCTTTTCGCCGCCTGACTTTTCTTCTCGGTTAACGTGCATGACAGACCTGCCATGTCTGTCTCCTCCGTGCCATCAACAGCACAATAGACAGCAACAGAAGCACTTGCAGATGTACAGATATACACATACAAACAATTCATATATATATATATAATTATTTAATTACGAATTTAATTGATACAACTTCAAAAATTCATAATAAAAAATCTATACATCCTAAAATTATGAAAAAAATACCCAGACGATCTACAACACTTGTAGAACCCAGATCAACATTAAAAATTATTCTGACAACCGATTTCTCATCAGACAAAATTAATCCATAATATAACTTGTAAAAATCATAATTAATTCATACAAGCACATAAAATTCTGAAATTTTTACCACAGATCTATATGCATACAACCTATGCTCTGATGCCATTGTTGGATTTTTAACGCAGCGGGGGCATGGCAAAATACTTTTACACATACAAAATCCAAATAAAAGCATATAAATTGTGAATAAAAATTCGAGGGATCGAATCTAACCTTTTAAATTAATTCGGAGACAACGATCAGAGATCCATAGCAGTTGCTCCTCAAGTGTAAAGCACTCCACCGGTATCCACCAAGAGAACGATGTTAAGGAGGAGGAAGGAGGTGGAGAGAATTGGGTTTTCCAAACTTTTTTGGGTTTTCGGGTTTGATGTGGGTTAGAATAAAATTAGGGTCTATAATAGTGTATTTATAGGCAAAATTTTCAGCTGAAATTTTCCCATAAATATTATTATTATTATCCCATTTATTATTCTCATTAATAATTAAAACACCTTTTAATCATTAATCCTTTTTCTAAACACTTTAGAAATAATTCTCTCTCTTGATTTAATTTTCAAAAATTAAATCCTTTAATTAATAATATTAAGAACTTTTCTTAATTAATTTATAATCAATTATTAAATTTGCCAATTAATTATTTATTTCATAAATAAATAATTATTAGTCATTATTAATTAATTCCTCCACCATTAAATCATTCTCTTTTTATGGTGTGACCCTGTAGGTTCAATATTAAGCAGGTAGTAGAAATAAATAATAATAAAACTATTTTATCATTATTTACATAAATTCTCTAATTTATTAAATATGATTAATTAATTAATCACATTTATTCTACATCGTGAGTGATGCTTCTCAACATATCGCGACTATCCGGATAATATGAATTCACTGCTTAGAATACCAAGAACCTGTCAGTGAATAGTTACCGTACAATAAACTCCTTCTACCCTACAATATCCCGATTAAATACAAGGCATGGATCTCGTGTCAAGCCTATCTAATTCAATCACTTGTTTACCATTTATTATGCGTAGTTCTATGCAAATTAGAAACTCCTTTCTAATTTCATTTACTCTGGCCAGAGATTCCTGAACTAGCATAAGTGGACCAGCCTTGAACATTCGCTTCCTTCACTGGAAGGGGTAGATCCTTTATTGATCATACACTATCTTCGTGTACAAATTTCTATACCCAGAAGAGCCCTAATAATTGTCCCTGGAGACTAAGAACTAAACCAAAGCATAGTTCAGTGTACACATGATGACTATGATGACCTCAAGTCTAAGGATACTTGTACAACTATCATTAAGCGAACAACTGCTGACACGTGAGTGAACTCTATCAGTTGTTCAGCTAGGCGAGTCATGTTCAGTGACTTATTCTATAATAAGCACCTACATACTAGCTATAGTGTCACCACACAAATGTCTATGAGAACAGACATCCTTCATAATGAAGCAAGCATAGTATGTACCGATCTTTGCGGATTATTAATTACCAGTTAGTAATCCTATGACCAGGAACTATTTAAGTTTAGAGTTATCATCTTTTTAGGTCTCACTATTATGATCTCATCATAATCCATAAAAAGCTTTACTCTAAACTATGGTATATCTTATTTAAACACTTAAAAAGATAAAGCCCGTAATAAAAACAAAACAAGTCTTTTATTAATATCAATGAAATCAAAATAGATTACATAAAGAGTTATTCCTAAATCATAATACATGATTGGACTTAGGACATATTCCTTTCAGGCCCCACGCAGCAGTTAAGATTTCTGCCAAAGAGCGCAGGTAGTGCAAACTGGTGCTAGCAGGAAACCTTAGTGTGAGTATTGAGTTTTGTAAGCCTATTGGAGTGAAGGCCCAAGGTGGAGACATCTCATTTCCACCAAGAAACCCGAGAGCACCCTTATCATGGCATTAGGAAACTTTAGCAGTATTCATTGTAATTGGGACTTTGTGGTGAAGAGTCCGAGTGTTGCACATCATCTTTAGGTTTAAGTTATGGTCAATAATAGTTCTTATGTGTTACTTGCTTATGTTCTTGGGTATTTAGATGATATTATAGTATAAATAACTAGTAGTATATGCCATGACGTTATGTTATTATGTGACTATGTGAATTACTTGAATTATATATGATTAAGTTATGTGTATTCTTATAATCATAAGTTCTTGTGTAATAATAGTTATGATAAAGGTAATAGTGAGTCTAGAAGCTTATAGGTTTATGAGGTGTTAAAAGGTGAATAGTAATGAAGTTAATATAATGTGTAGGTTCTGAAGCGAAGGGGAAGACTCGTGCCGTCAAGATCGAATAATCTTAGAACTATTGGAAGGCAAGTTACTTACCTCCTTATGCTTATAATTGTTGCAAGTATACATACTTTTCCGTGAATGGGTACTTATGATAATCACCAAGTCATTAACTAATTCAAATACTACCGTTAATAACTCTTAATCTTGTTAGTACCTTACCTTCAAAACATTCCATATCCATTAGACCATGAATACTAAACTCTCTACCAAATTCCCTAAAAGTGAACCTCATTAGTGAACTTGAATTCTCTTGTTACAATTCCATTAAAGTGATACCAAATCTTTCCCCTGCATCCATGTTATAAATCATTAAAATAAATTAAATGTTTTCTTGACTTAGTGGATTAGACTAGACGCAAGTCATTTTCACACTTATTGATAGGCTAACATATAGACTAGGGATCCCATTATATTTGAGAATCTAACGCGGTTAGGGATTACTTTGCGGCTGATCACTGGCTGTAATCCGTAGCGTCCTAAAATGAATTTTGATGATTTGATATTTAATTGATTATAACATGTTGCCCGATGCCATGATACCATATGCCATGTTTCAGTTGCTATAATTATACCATGTCTTTATATTCAAAACTTCGTGTTTCTTATTGTCATTTTTACAAGCATCTATAACCTCTTGATTCATGAACCCGTCATTTTGTGATAATGCCTTGTATAGTAGAACTGATAGTACTTGCTTAGCATTTTAGCTCATTTTCTTGTATTTAACCCTGTTCCACAGCTAGCAATCATGGTTCGTACCAAGCAGACCGCCGGAAGTCAACCGGTAGGCAGGGGTGAAGACCATTTGAGGGTGCAGGTAGAATATATAGATTAGGAGAAATCCGCCGGTTTGTAATTGTGGTATCAATTAGATGGGTTGTTCCAAACTCTGAACTTGTAAAGATCTCGGGATTGTTAATATTTTGGTTGGGTTTGTAATCGTATTATTATCATCTTTTAGACTTATAATTTTGTAATATAATTATGGTTCGCTATTGTTTCGAGTGTGTGTGTTGTTGTTTTAGGGTGTGACAAAATTAGTAATTAGCAAATTCAAATTCTGAATTCTCTTTTTCTTAATTTTTAATGCTTCTGAACAATTAAAAGCATTTAATAACTAGAATATAAAATTAGCTCTTCACCCATGTTTTAAAATAATTTTTAATCATACAGATTATTTTTCTATATTTTTTACAAGTAATTTACCAATTACAGGAATAAACTCTATAAAATCATTTTAAAATATCAGAGAATCAAAATAATTCTTACTTTCACTTTTAAAAAGTCTCTAGGACCAATCCAGGGAGAATAAAATAGATTTCACACTTTGGTCATACTTTAATAATTTTATAAAAATATATAAGGGTCAATTAATTCCTTATTCTAATAAAATAAATCCTCTGAAAAATATTTTAAAAACTCGTAAATCACAGATTCATACTCGTAATTTTAAAATAAAATATATTCATACAATAACATCAAACACATTTCGTATTGGTACACTTAAACGCATTATTCCCCTTTTAATAGCTGATTACGCGAGTAACAATTACCCGATAATTCAAATAACGATATAACTTTTTCAATTACGAATCCAAACCATAGATACACATAGAGGACTAAACATTTATCATAACTTATTATAATCCTCAATTTTATTATTCTTAATCCTTCTCATTTAATCCATCTTTCAAAAAATAGGTTCCATTTTACCTGACGGCCCGACAATCATAGCTTAAACCTTTTGCTGACTCATCAAACTGGAACGAGACTTTGCCCGTTCCTTATTACTATTTCTCAGAAATTGCACATAAGCCACAAAATTATATAACTTAATATTTAATACTCACAAATCCACGTAATCCATAATTATAACGCAAAAATGTATTTTATTCAGATGAATATATCGTGAAAATCCCAATCGTTACAATCTACCCCCTTAAAAGGATTCTGTCCCCAAAATCTAGTCTAAGCAAACAAATGGGGATACTTATCATGCATTTCACTTTCTAATTCCCATGTTGATTCCTCAACCTTGGGATTTCTCCACAAAACTCCAACTAAAGGTATAATCTTATTTTGAAGCGTTTTCTCTTTGCGATCTAAACTTTGTACGGGTTGTTCCACATAAGAAAAATCTTGCTTAATTTTCCCAGGTTCTAACTTGATTATGTGGTTAGCATCTGCACTATACTTCTTCAAAAGAGATACGTGGAACATGTTACGGAGATGTTGCATTTTCGGAGGTAACACTAACTCGTATGCCACTTTTTCGACTTGCTTTAACACTTCGAATAGCCCAATATATATGGGACTCATGATTCCTTTCTTCCCGAATCTGGATAATCCTTTCCATGGTGATATATTTATCAACGTTTTGTCTCCGGGTTCGAATACCATATCCTTTCGATTCTGGTCTGCATATTTCCTTTTTCGTTCTTGAGCAGCTACCAGCCTTTTGGGAATCAATTCCATTTTCTCTTTCATTTGTTGAACTAGTTATGAGCTCAACAGCTTGCACTCGCCAAATTTATCCCAATATATAGGAGATCTATATTTCCTTCCTTAAAATGCTTCTTACGATGGCATGCCAATACTTGCGTGCTAACTATTATTGTAGGAAAATTCGATCAGCGGTAAATGGTCATCCCAATTTCCTTTGAAATCCAATACACAGGTTCTCAACATGTCTTTGATTGTTTGAATAGTCCTTTCACTATGTCCGTCTGTATGAGGGTGATACGCGGTGCTCATTTTCTATTTCATACCCAAATTATCATGAAATTGTCGCCAAAATCTTGAGTTAAACCTTGGATCTCTATCAAACACGATAGTTATTGGTACTGACACATCACTATTTTGTCCAAATACATCTTGAATAATTATTCCAATGAAAATCTTTCGTTGATTGGCAAGAAAGTGTTGACTTTGTCAGTCGATCAATAATCACCCAAATTGCATCATGATTCGCTTTGGTCTTTGGTAATCCTACCATGAAGTCCATCGCGATATGTTTCCATTTCCATTCAGGTATGTCTAGTGGCTGAAGCAATCCACTCGGTCGTTGGTGTTCTACCTGTACTCTTTGACACGTATAGCACTTACTTATTCATTCTGCAATTTCTTTTTTCATGTTCGGCCACCAATAATTCTATTTCAAGTCCTTGTACATTTTCTTACATCTAAGATGAATCGAAAATATCGAATTATGCGCTTCGTGTAGAATCTCGTGCTTTAACTCTGTAATATTAGGAATCTAAATACGCGAACAAACTCTATATATCCCTTTATCATCCTTTTGAGCTTTAATCTCTTCACCTGACAATTTATCCTTCTCGTGGCCCATCATTTGTTCCTGAAAACGTCGAATCTTTTCCAAAATCTCTGGCTGAAATGCCATTGTGTAAATTACTTCATTTGTTATCTCCGGGATTTGCATCTCTATCTTCAACTTCTCGAATTCCTTCATCAATTCTGCAGACGAAGTTAACATATTCAATCTATCTCTGCGTCTTAGCGCATCCGCTACAATATTCACTTTTCCGGGATGATAACTTATCATGCAGTCATAATCCTTGATTAATTCCAACCATCTCCTTTGTCTCATGTTTAATTTTTTCTAGATAAAGATGTACTTTAAGCTTTTGTGATCCGTATAAATTTCACACTTCTCTCCGTACAAATAGTTTCTCCAAATCTTAAGGGCAAACACAATTATTGCTAATTCCAAATCATGTGTAGGATATTTTTGGTCATGCGACTTCAATTGACGTGACGCATACGCTATCATCTTTCCGTGTTGCATCAACACGCAACCAAATCCTTTATATGAAGCATCGCTAAATATTATAAACTCTCCCTTCTCATCGGGTAGAACCAATACTGGCGCAAAAACTAGCCCTTTCTTTAGTTCCTGAAAGCTTTTTTCATACTTATCCGTTATTTCCTAACAATCTAACAAAGAATTACAGAAGGGGGGTTAAGTGTATTCTGGCTACTTTTTCAATTTTAAGAACAGTTATACTATAAATATATAACTGTATTTGATTTGGCTATGGCGCGGAATGAAAGTATTGATAAAATCAAAATACAAAGTAATCAAATAAAAGTATTTAAAAACTTTCTAGTGGATTGAACATTTCCACCAGATATATATATTAATATGAGAACTCTGTGATGAAATGTTTGCACACAACTTCTTACAAGTTGATACAAAGAACAGAGAAATTCTTTACAGATGTAGCTTCATCTATTTATTTGTAATTGCTTACTAACTTTGATACAATTGCTACCCTTGGTTTATATATCACCAAGTTACATGATTAAAAGACAAATAAATAAGACAAAATGTCTCTAATCTAATTTCATGTTGCTTCATTTCTCCATCCAACATATTTGAATTATTGTATAACTACGAAATCATCTGCACTTGTAATAATAGTAGAGATTTCAAGTGGTGCAGAGACAGTCAACAGATGAGAAACATCCGTCGAAGTAGAAGTTGAAGGGTTCAACGGATAATTGCTGTAAAGCACATCCGTCGAGATACAATCACTGGTCAATGGATGAAAAATATCCGTCAAGATAGTAGAAATGACAGAGTTTGGAGTGGAAACTACTGTAGAATCCGTGGTGATTGATTTGAGATTTTGCACAGATTTCATAGTAGAATCAGAAAGAAATGGCAAATGAGCCAACAAATCATCTAAAAGATGATGCTCACTTGCTTGAGATTTTGGCTTCTCCAATAGAGTCAAAGATGGAGAATCAGGAATTGATGTGTGAATCATGTCGACATCCAAAGAGATAGTGGGTGAGTTTTGTATGTGAGGTGCTTCTTTAGATTTTGGCTGTGACTCCACATTTATTGGAGCCACATCAACCTGACTTTGAGAAGGTGCATGAACTGAGTCTTTGACTGCAGTAGGCACAGTGTGTGCACCCTGTGTATCCCCAAGTGTTTTAGATTTCTTCTTTCTTGTGTAAGTTTGAGATGAGTCTATGACCCTATCCCTCTTGGCATGTGCTCTTGGTTGAGAGCTTTTTTCAATAGTAACATCCTTTTGAAAAGATGAAACTAGTAATGGGCTAAATTCCTTATTAAGCACCACAGTTTGTTGGAAAACTACAGTTAGCTAGGTTGGGTTACACACACCTCTCCCTCCTTATCCTTAGGGTTTTTTTTATGTTCACCCTGTCCCTCACCAGACTTACTTCCCTTCACACTCCCCTATTTGGTTTTGGTAGATTTTGAAACTGGTTCCTTTTGAGAGGAACTAGAGTGGGGTCTATGAGACTTGGGTTTGGAAACTCTTGTTTTAGTGGCTTGGGCAGACACCTGTTTGGTCACTATCACAGATGTCATAGACACAGTTGTCTGCAAAGAAACTAGTGGTAGAGAAGTAGTAGGGACAGAAGTGTTTACCTTACTTACCTGAGGCTGCTCCATAATTGGCATGTAAATGAGGGGAACATCCTTATGGTGATTGGCCCTGTTAAGATCAACAATAATCCTTCTCTCTTGGACCCAACAATCTAGCTTATTGGTTGGGTTCTCAATGTTAAGATCTTCAAAAACAAAATTAGCTAGTAATAAAAAGAATCTAACATAATATATTATTTTAGACCTTTTCTTAATGTCTCCTAGCTTATACCCTAATTCATACATGACACACTTACTAAAGTTATGGTATTTGTCAATAAGCAACATATAAAGCATGTTAATAAGTGAGTATGTTACATCATCAAAATTGATAACTTTACCAGAAAACACCTTGATAAAGGAATCACATAGAAAGCTCCATTCTTTCCTAAAGCCTATTCTCCTAATCTTACCTAACTTGGTGGCAGTAAGAGCATAACCCATAGAAATAGGCAAGTTATTCACATCAGTGTCTGTGTGTGGAACAAGAGTGTTATTTTTAGGCAATTTAAAGCATTTTTTAATAGCATCACAGTAAATACAGTGTTCCTTACCTTTGAGAGTGAAGGTAATGGTTTTATCCTTGGAGTTGAACACGGCAGTGGACCAAATCTCCTCAACAACTTCACAGTAGATGATTGGAGACTCAAGCATGGCATAACTCAGTTTACAGTTTAGAATAAAGTCCATCATTTTGTGATAGTCTTCAGATACATGAATCTGCTTGTTCACCAAAGTGACGAAGTTGTTCTTTTTCATATACATACCCGGTTTAAGACATGATTTTGACTACTGGTGCCATTTCTCTGATTGAGAGTAATTGCAGAAAGGGTTTTTTTGCTTTGGAGATGAAAGAGTTAGAACTTGCTTCAGAAAGATAAAAGTAAAAATGGAAATGAATTTGGCTTTTATACTTTCTCAGAAAAAACTATCAAAAATTAAAAAGGTAAAATAAAGTAATCAATCAAATTATCCCAAAATAGCCATTTAAAAATAAAAAAACTGTTAAAATTCTAATGATTATCCATCAAAATATACTTACAGGCTGTAAGTAATTCGACGGATAATGCCTAGATTTAACGGATAGGATTGAGAGCAATTCCACGAATAACTATTAGACAGTTATTCACCTCGATAAAAGTACCCAGAACAATATTTAATATTTCAACTGATGATAAGAATTAACGGATATTCATTTCCCATGGATAATGAACATCTGTCGAGATGTAAATTCTGACTTATCTAAAATTTTCATCTTTGACAAGAAATATCAAATTTTATTCTGGCTGCATTCCAAATTGCTTAGATATCAAAATAAATTAAGAGTAATTAAGCATAGCTAACTCACTTACCAACCTGGTAAAGGTGGATTCGTCAAGTGGCTTGGTAAAGATGTCTGCAAGTTGCTTCTCACTTGGAACAAAGTGAAGTTCCACAATACCATACATGACATGTTCTCTTATGAAGTGGTACTTGATGTCAATGTGCTTGGTCCTTAAATGTTGTGCTAGATTTTCAGTAATTGCAATGGCACTTGTGTTATCACAAAAAATAGGAATCCTATTCACCTGTAGACCATAGTCCAATAATTGATTTTTCATCCATAAAATCTGTGCACAACAACTACCAGCAATAATATATTCAGCCTCAGCTGTAGAAGTAGAGACTGAATTTTGCTTCTTAATGAACCAGGATACTTGCTTATTTCCTAGAAATTGATAGGTTCCTGTCGTACTTTTTCTGTTAATTTTACAACCCGCATAGTGTGCATCTGAATAACCAGTTAGATCAAAACCAGAATCTCTAGGATACCAAATGCTAAGTTTTGAGATATCTGAAAATTCTCTTAATAGCTACTAAATGAGACTTTCTAGGATCAGCCTGAAATCTAGCACAAAGACAAGTAACAAACACTATATCAGGCCTACTGGATGTTAAATATAAAAGTGAGCCAACCATGCCTCTGTAGCTTGAAATATTCACAGACTTTTCAGTAGTATTTAACTCAAGTTTAGTGGCAGTGGCCATGAGAGTTTTGTAGATGTGCAATCCATTATATCAAACTTCTTTAGAAGATCAAAAAAATATTTGGTTTGACTAATAAATATTCCATCACTAACTTGCTTAACTTGTAAACCAAGAAAGTAATTTAGTTCTCCCGTCATGCTTATTTCATATTTACTTTGCATTAATTTGGCAAACGTTTTGCAAAGTTTCTCATCCGTAGAACTAAATATAATGTCATATACATAAATTTGAACAAGTATACTAGAGCCATCAACATTTTTAAAGAATAAGGTTTTTATCAACAATACCTCTTATGAAATGATTTTCTAAGAGAAACTTCGACAAGGTGTCATACCAGGCTCTAGGTGCTTGTTTCAGTCCATAAAGTGCTTTCAAAATATAGTAGACAAATTCTAGAAAGTTGGGGTCTTCAATACCAGAAAGCTGACTAACATAGACCTCTTCCTTCAAATCTCCATTTAGAAATGCACTTTTGACATCCATTTGATAGACCTTGAAATTGGCATGGGCTGCATAGGCTAAGAAGATTCTGATGGCTTCAAGTCTTGCAACAGGAGAAAAGGTCTCATCAAAGTCTATTCCTTCTTGTTGACAGTAGCATTTAGCAACTAATCTAGCTTTGTTCCTGATCACTATACCATTTTCATCCATCTTATTTCTGAATACCCACTTAGTCTCAATAGGATTCTTTCCTTTGAGCTTGGGCACCAGCTTCCATACTTTATTCCTTTCGAATTGGCTTAGCTCCTCTTGCATAGCTAAAACCCAATCAGGATCCACCCGAGCTTCTTCTACCTTTTTAGGCTCTTCTTTAGATAGAAAGCTATTGTATAGACATTCTTCTTGAGTTGCTTTCCTTGTTTGCAGTCTTGAAGATACATCACCAATGATTAATTCAAACGGGTAATTTTTAGTCCATTTTCTTTATAGTGGTAAACTAGCTCTAGATGAAGAGGCCTCATGATTGTCTTGATGTGTGATTGATTTTTGATTAGACGAAACTCCCCTGAGTTTGTGGATCTTTGACCTGAAGTTGGGGTTCTTTCTGATTGTGATTTGTATTGGCTTTCAACTTCTATTGATGGTTCAATGGATGTTGATCTATGCCTTTTGACGGATGATGCAGATAGTCTTTCAATGGATGATACACTTGGTCTTTCGATGAATGTTGAATTATGAGCTTTATTAGTTACAAATTTTTCCACATTATCCTTGGATATTGGATCTTGATCATTTTCATCATAACTATTATCACAAGTCATCTCAACATTGTCAAATTTGAGGCTTTCATGGAAATCTCTATCTTGCATTCCTTTAATCCTTTTATCATCAAACACAACATGTATAAATTCTATAACAATGTTAGTTCTGAGATTGTAGACTCTGTATGCTTTTCCAACTGCATATCCAACAAAAATGCCTTCATCTGCTTTGACATCAAACTTTCCATGCTAATCAGTTTGTCTTTTTAAGATATAACATTTACAGCCGAAGACATGAAGAAAGTTTAATGTTGGCTTCCTATTCTTGAATAATTGGTAGAGTGTCATGCATTTTGCTTGATTAAACAAAGAAATATTCTGAGTGTAGCATGCAGTATTTACAGCTTCTTCCCAAAAATATGTTGGTAACCTTGATTCTTCTAGCATTGTTCTTGTAGCTTCAATAAGAGATATGTTTTTCCTTTCCACCACTCCATTTTATTGTGGGGTTCTTGCTGCTGAAAACTCATGCATGATCCCATTCTCTTCACAAAATAATCTCATCAAAGAATTCTTGAACTCAATTCCATTGTCACTCTTGATTCTTCTAACTTTGAAATTAGGATGATTGTTAACTTGCCTTATGTGATTGATGATGATTTCACTCGCTTTATCTTTGGATTTTAGAAAATATGTCCAAAAGAACTTTGAGAAATCATCGACAATCACTAGACAATATCTTTTCTTTGTGATGGATAACACATTGACTGGTCCAAATAAATCCATGTGCAGTAGTTGCAAAGGTTCTTCAATTGTTGAATCAAGCTTTTTCCAGAATGATGCTTTGATCTGTTTTCCTTTCTGACAGGCATCACACAATCCATCCTTAGAGAATTCCACTTGAGTAATGCCACTTACGAAATCTTTCTTGACTAGTTCATTCATAGTCTTGAAGTTAAGGTGGGACAACTTCTTGTGCCATAGCCGACTTTCATCTTGACTTTCCTTGCTAAATAGACAAGTAACAGATTCTACATTTGATGAGTTGAAGTCGGCTAAATACACATTCCCTTTTTCTCACTCTAGTGAGGACCATTTTGTTGCATTTCTTGTTGGTCACAACATAGGCTTCAAAATTAAATGATACTGAGTTGCCCTTATCACAAAGCTAGCTGATACTCAAAAAATTATGCTTGAGTCCATCCACTAGGGCAACTTCCTCAATGATGACATTATCCTTTCAAATCAAGCCATATCCCACAGTATAACCCTTGTTGTCATCTCCAAAAGTAATACTTGGGCCAGCTCTCTCCTTGAACTCAGTAAGCAGGGTAAAATCTCTAGTTATGTGCCTTGGGCACCCACTATCCAAATACCGAAGATTCTTTCTATTTCCTTGCACACAACAAAAGCAAATCAATTTGATTTTAGTACCCAAGTTTCCTTGGGTCCTATTTTGTTAGCCTTTTTCTTGGGTTTCTTGGGCTTGTCCTCGTTTGACTTAAGCATTTGAAATTCATCCTTAGTCAATTGAGTAGAAACCTTAAAAGCATTCATCATTGCCTAATTATCATGCACAGGTTGGTTAACATGGAAAGGTATATTCTGTGCAAACATGTTATTCTAGTATGGTATGCTAAATGACATTTATGGCATACTAAATGCAGCATAGTAAGGATTTTATGCAAATGACATATTAGCAAATTGTGCATTAAAATTTTGTACAGGCATAACATTCATAGACATTGTAGGCATACTAGGGAATGAAGGAGGTACGGAGATGGGAGCATGCATAGCACGTTTGCAATTAACAGACAAATGATTAACACTACCATATTTCAAACAGATTTTTGTGGGAGCATACTTATCAGGTGTGTAGTTGTTATACTTGTTAATTCCGACTTTCCCATTTCTATTATTTTTCCTTTTAGATTCTACTTTAACTTCAGTTTTCTCCAATCCGTCATTCAATTGTTTGATTGACAAATGGACTACATTGACTCTCTTGTTCTTTTCCACTTGACTTGTTATCCAGGAATAAAGTTTTTGGAAACTGATCCATATTTTCTCATTTAACTTAGCTAGTTGGGATTTGCTAGCTGGATTTCTTTCACTCAACGGATGTGGTTCATTGTCTTTCGATGGATAATTCTTTTGATCATTCGACGGATAACATTCATCATCCATCGAATCCACATCCGTTAGGATTCTATACCTTGAAATTTAGTAATTTGAGCATGGACATCTCTTGATGATTTCAATGCCTTGATTACTTCATGTTCTCGTTCAAGATGCTTTCTTAAAATTTCCTCTTTCTTTAGGGATACTTTTAGTTCCTCTTTGGCAGTCTTGCACTCTATCTTCATTTTTTCAAACTCAACAAATTGAGTTTCTAACACATTGTTTCTTTCACTCAAAAATAGATTGTTATATTTAATTTTAGTATTTTATTTAGTGAGAGATTTGAGCGTAACTCACAGATGATATAATTCAGTAGACATGTCATTTATAACATCATTACACTCAGCTTTAGATAAATGTGCTAGATTAGTGGTGATTACCTGATTACTGGAAGAACTAACCTCTGCTTCATCTGATTTGGCCTTTAGGACTAGATTGACATAGCTTGTATCCTTACCTTCATCCAATCCATCAGCAGCCCAATTATTTTCTTGAGTTAGAAAGGCCCTTTCCTTTTGTTTGAGCAAATCAAAATATTTCCTTTTGTAATCTACAGGCTCAAACTTCTTTCTATCATAATTAAGATTTCTACATTCATTGGAAAAATGACCACTCAAGCCACACTTGAAACATTTGAATTTTGGCTTGTCAACCATGTTTTTATTTGGCTTGGATGCTCCTAAAATTCTTCTTGAATTTGAGCTTAAAAAACCTCCTATATAGAAAAGCCAGATGCTCATCTATATCATCCATGTCATCTTGACTGAGATGGTCTTCATGTTCTGCCACTAGCCCTTTTTCCTTGTTTTCATAAACTCTAGGGTTTGGTGCAGATTGAACAGCTTCAACCTTTATCTTCTTCTCCTTTTCTTGCTCATCAACCAGTGTAATGGATCCTCCTTCCTTTCTTCCTTTCTCCGGCTTCTCATCTTGCTCTACTTCAAGCTCATAGGTCTTTAACATCCCATACAGTCTATCCAAGGTGAATTCCTTGTAATCTTGAGAATTTCTTCAGGGAGAATGTCATAGACTTCCATTCCTTTGGTAGAGATATGAGAAATTTGAGGTTTGAGTCCTTTGTTTAATAGACTCTTCCATGCAACTTTAGAGCATTCAGCAGTTTTTGAAATCTACTGAAAATGACAGTGAGTGACTCACTTTCTTCACTATGAAAATGCTCATATTGCTGAATCAAGAGTTGTATTTTATTTTCCCTTACTTGCTCAGTTCCATCACATATAACTTGAATTGTATCCCAGACATCTTTGGCAGTTTTGCAATTGATGATGTTGTCAAACATGTCACCATCAACACCATTTAACAAAATGTTCATGGTCTTCTTATCCTTATGAACTTGTTCAATATCTGGATAAGACCATTATGCTCTAGGCTTTGGGATGGATGGCTCATTTCATGTAGCAGCTCTCATAGGGACATGTGGACCATTCTCAATGCAGTCCACATATTCTTCATCTTGAGAGAGGAGATGTAGATGCATCTTCACCTTCCAATGGTGATAGTTGTCTTTGCCCAAAAATGGAATTTTTACTCCAACATCTTTTCTGCTCATCTTGTTAGTTTTTGTTGTGGCGCCCTCCAAACCCGGGTCAGAAGTTTGGGGTCCACAACACATACACAATATATAAACCTGTATAAAAATTTTATTTGCAATGACCCTGTTTCACATAACCACGGATCGCAACAGGTTAAAGTATGAAAACAAGCCACAATCTTAACCTTTACTACAACGTACCAAATCCAACTAATTTAACTTACAACTGATAATAAAATCATTCTTACAATCTGAATATCTCTCTACCGTATGTAGCTTCTGCTAGCTCGATCCAACTCAACTAGAACCTTAGCCCGCATTTTGGACTGAGGAACTTCACTATCATCCATATTCTTTTCAACTGTAAAATATATAAAAGAATCGCAAGGGTGAGCTAACTAGCTAAGCAAGTCTTAATAGGGATAACTGAGGTTAAGCAATAATCAAATGAAATGATTCAGATGAATCAAGTTTCTTTTTAACTAATCATTAGAAGTGGATATTCATTTTAGATTTTAAAAACTAAGGTTAGGCTGCTGATCAATCACACACTAACCACGAGCAAAGCACACAGCACTGCTCTAATTACTGGATCCAAGGCACACATTGGCCTATAATTGACCACGAATATGGTCTGACCACGAATCTGGTCCACATTTAGAAAACCATCCAATCCTAAAACAATTTAGTGTAATAAACTAATGTAATTCAATAAGCAAGGTCATAATCAACATTGATAAAGCACTTGTACAAAAGCGGAATGCAGTTCATGAGTATCACAAGGGTATATTAAGGTACGTATAAGGAACAGTTTTCAGTTTGTAAAAGTATCAGGTATTATATCCGTAATGATTTTTCAAGGTATAGTTCTTTGATGTTATAAGGAATGGTTGGGGTATAAAAGTTTATGTGTTTTCAAACAATTTTCTTCCAGTGTTTGGTGTTTGGTAGTTAAACATTTGGGGAGCAGTATCATATTTGGGTGGTTGGGTATCCTGAAAATCAACAAAGGATAGTCTACAAAGAATAAGGCTTATGGCTCAAGATCAAGAAAATCAGGGTTCAAGGTTAAATAGTTTAAAATACTTGCAATATAAAACAGAAGTTATTTTGAATAATAGCAACATGTTAGGAAACAGTTAGAAAATATTTGCAATAGATCTTGAAGAAAAGTTCAGAAGTACTTGCCTTCCAGGGCTTTATAACTAATACTGATCAATACTGAGCCGACTCTGTCACTCAGGCTTTAATGTCCAACCATAAGATTCCATTGGATTCGTCTTGGACACTGAGGTTTTTCAGTTGAAACTCTACTGAGTTTGTCGACTGATCACTAGGTTATCCTTAGTCCATTGTCCACTTTGGGTTTTCCGACTGAAACCTACAGGGTCGAAATACTCTATGTTAGATACCCAGTTATGCCTGACATATCCTCGCTATAACCTACCCATACGATAGCATGTCCCGACTCGTAATTATTCATATTATAATAACACAGACAACAATTAGTGTTCACGTTCTTGAAATCGGTTCAGTGTTCATTTTCAGAAAATACGTATACTCGTTATTTTACGAAATTAGGGTTATTGAGTTTTGAACATAACGCTCACCACAACATACAATCAGGTTCGTAAAAGTATAAGTTTATATATTCACTCGACGTCCAGATAATTATCGGATACATTCCCGTATTTACATAGTTCAATTTCCCGGAAATCGGGCAGCGTCTCCTTCATTTTTCGGACTACCCGTCGACTACAATCGACGTCAAACCAACAACAATCAAGTTCACAACAATCACCAGTTCAAACCAACAATCAATTCAATTACAAATTCATTCACTAAATTACGTACTAGACTTTAATATAAAATTAAATTCTCATTTCAAAGATAATTTCACAAATTAATTTATTCATTTTATAATATTAGGACTGAGGATAAACATCACAGTCCACCGTCCACTCGTAAATAGTCATTGCAGACGGCGGCAAAATTCAGCGGGTACCTGAACAATTCCCCGGGTTTCCAACGCGTAAATTCGCCAATTAACTTTAATAATTTCCCACACAAAAGTTATTTATATCACGAAATTACTCAGACAAATTTTCTGCAGAAAGTATAGAAGAAATCAAATCAATAAGCGAATAATAGGGAGTAAAATATACGGCCGAATAACAACACCACAACACCGCACCCCAATTGCACGCGCACACGCGCAAAATAAACAGCAACACACACTTAATCACATACATATATACCGAATATATATATACAAAATGGGAATAACAGGATGCCAAGCCGGAGGTAATTAACCGGAAACGAACCGGAATTCAAAGGAACAAGGCGGCAACGTGACGCCGACAGATAGCTGGACTAAAGAAGCGGCAAAATTGCCGGAAAGCGGAGCACCAAAAAAGGAAAATCGCCGGAAAGCGAGAAACAGAGGAAGATGTGAGAGATTAACTGGTGAGAGAGAGAGAAGTGAGGTCGAGTGAGAGAGAGATGAGATGAGAGGAAAGTGAGGATTGTTCCTGTTTCCTGTTTCTTCTCTTTTTTTATATAAAATAAAATAACTGTACTCTAATTCTGCATACAACACGCGTACAGAAATAGGTGCCACACAGCTCTAATTCAAGCCACGGTCCCCTAACTGTTTCGCATGCCCGGTTTTATATCGTTTTTAACATTTTAATGGTATAACTTGCGAATACATTTTAATCAGAATAATCCCAAAATAGAATTAAAATTTTCTAAAAATCTCGAAACTAATAAAATAAAATTTTCGTAATTTTTAAAATATTTTCGAAATGCAACTCATATCCATATTTCACAATTCACGACCCGAGTTGCACTTAAGATAAATTCAGAAAATTGTGAAAATAATCTTAAAATGTTACAAATATTTCGAAGTTTATAAAAACATAAATTTTGAAATTTTTAAACAATTTCTAAAACGCAACTTGTACCCGCTTTTTAATAATTAACGAATCAACGCGCAGGTGAAATAAATCCCGAAAATTTCCAAAATAATTCTAAAATTCTCGAAATGTTCCAAACATAAATAAATATGAATTTCATAATTTTTGAAGAATTTCATAATTAAATATGGATTTTACAAATAAAAGTAATCATAAAATCATTTAAAGATAAATAATCAATAAAATATTGATTTCTCAGTTTTAAAAAATCCTAAAAATAATTATTGTAATTATAATATCATAAAAACCATTTTAGAGACACTTCAAATATTTATACAAATAAATTTGCATTAAATCCACTTTAAAATTGAAACAATTCAATACAATTCCTTAATTAATCACGCGAACAACCCGATACATCATAAATCACACATAGATAATAATCAAACAACACATAACGGTAAAAACCAATACATATATTTTATTTAATAATTTCCATAATAATCAGATATTTAAATAATTCAAAAATACACGAGTCATTATATCCTTCCCCCTTAAAAAGATTCTGTCCTCAGAATCTGGCCTAATTACACAAGTGAGGATATTTGTCAAGCATATCTGACTCTAGTTTCCAAGTAGACTCTTTTATTCGAGGATTTCAAATGTACTTACTATAGATATACACTCATTTTCAATGACTCACCCTTAACGATCAAGAATTTGGATTGATCACTATATGCAAAACAAACTTGGACAAGAGTCCCATTGGCTCCTGATCAATCACTTAATTCAAATCAAATACTTATCTCTTTAACAATGACAAGCAAAACACATTATGTGTACACACTGGTGTGACGGTCATATCAACTCATGAACAACTTTATCTATATTTATCAATACCTCGAATGGTTCACTAATTTTAGGACTTAACATGTCCCTTCTACTTAGACTTATCCAGTCTCTTTCAAGGTGAAACTCTTACTAACACTACTGGTCCTATTTCTATATTCATACTCTCTCTCGATACAATTTCGCCTTCTTTCTTTGTCTATTTCGAGCTGCTTCAATCAATATTATCATGCTTTTGGTGGACTGCATTAACTTAGAATTTGACAACTTTCTCCTTCCCACTTTATTTTAATAACAATGGGGACCTACACTTGCATTCACATGAAGCTTGGTAAAAAGGGATTCCAAAGCTGACATCGATGATAAATGATCCTTCCAATGTTTCCTTAAAACTCAACCTCTCAACATGTCTTACATTTCCTGAATCACTTCCGTACTGTGACTCTTCGTTTAAGGATGATAGGCGGTGCTCGTTTTCAACTTGGTTTCCAAACATTTAAACATCTCTTACTCTTTTTCATCAGTTAGGGTTGAAAAGTAATATCATATATTCACGTATTATTACCTTTTAGTATTTGAACTTCAGATTCTACTCTTTCCAATTTGTTTATTAACACCTTGGTGGTCTTAATTACATCCAATCCTTTCTGTCGGCATAAGGCATCTGTTACCATACAACTTTGCTTTTGTAGTTGTTAATGGATTAATTTAATATCTTTTACTAAGCTTAGTCAAAATTTCATTCTTGAAGACTTAAAGTATGGTTGCCTTCCTTCCGGTCTTTGAAGAGAAATCCTTGGGCATTCCACACAGACTTTCTTATTCCTTGAATAGCTGAGGATGTTATCAATAAATACAGTTTGCTTATCTGAGGACTCCTTGTATAACATGTCCCTTAATTCCTTATAGACAACTGATACACTTGTTATCTCGCATAACATCACCGGAGCTTGCAATGCTCATAACTCACTTTAATCATAATTTCTGATGTGTTCTCAGGTCGGATCTTAAGTTAATCCCCGAAACATAACACACTTCATGAATTAGGTCTCGTAGGTAATTAATTCTTTATAGGGTCTCATTTCTTCTTATTTGTTGTTTTGTTAAACTCCCGATAATCAGTACATACTCTTATAATTTCATTCTTTTTCTCCCTTAACATCACTAGTACACTTCACGATTCGCTTCTTGTAAAACCACTCTGTTATTCCCAAGGAACTAACAATGAGATTTACAGAAGGGGGGGGGGTTGAATGTAAATCTCAAAACTTTTTCAAGTTTTGAGCAGTTTCAAAGGCTAAGTGTTTGATGAACAGTTGTGTGTGAATTGCTTTGAGCTGGTGCAGACAGATGTATATTCAAGACACAAAATGTAAAGGATACAAAGGCTTTAAAAACTTTTCTGGTGGATTTGTTGTTCCACCAGAGATGTGTATTTCAGAAAATCTGTGATTCAAAGAATTGATCACAGCTGCATCCTAGTACAAACTAGATGATTTTCTCTCTATATTTTTCTAAACAGCTCTGGAAAATTCATCATCTAATTACTAGATGCAAATTGGTTTATATATCACCAAGTTTACAAGTGAAGACAGAAATAAAATACAATTTTAAAATAGTTCTTCACATGTTTCTTCTTCATTTCTCTATCCAATGCAAACTACGATAATCTGTGAATCTTTGAATACTTCCTTGTTTGCACCAGAATGGAAATGCTGCATTTTCTTGATTCCTCCAAGAGGCTACCACATTCTAATTGTCTCTATCAACCCATGTGCCTCTGTCAGCTTATGAATTGTCACTGTCAACTACTATTGAACTGAGCATCCGTTGAAGCTTTCATCCATTGATGGCTTTATCCGTTGATGCTTTATCAGTTAAAGCTTTACCCATTGATGCACTCATCCGTTGATGGATGTTATCCGTTAAAGCTTTAAAGACATCCGTTGAAGCTTTGTTTCTCACCCATTGAAGGCCTTTAATCTATCAGTTGATACTACTTCATTTATACAAAATTACAATTCATGAAATATTTACAATTAGCCCTCCTATTTGCATATCCACTAGTAGTCAACATGACTTATAATTTCCCACAACTTCTAAGAATTATAACTTAAATACAGAAACTAAAATGTGCTACAATACTAAACTTATTTCTAAGTAAAGCTACTCCATCGACGGATAGCCAGAGTGGTCTTATCCGTTGAGGCTACAAACACTAGATTTCTACTTAAGTGTTTTTCTTAACTTATCATCAAACTAATACACATATTCCTAACAATCTCCCCCTATTTATGCCTACTAGAATTGTAGGCATAAATTTAGGTTTAACTTGATGATAACAAAACACTTAACAAATATATGAGCTGAAATCAATTAGAAATTCAAAAGTGATGCAAAAGTGTATGTATTGAGATAGAATTGAAGAATTACATTGTTTCCAAGGATGCTCCTTTAGACTGAGCAAATTATTTTCTTTTCCTTTGTTCCCTTGTTTTCTTCCCTAGCCTCCTGTCATTTTCCTCTACTTGGAGTTGGAGTTGTCTATAGAATTCAGCTTCATCTTCTTCACTGATATCCAACTTAGATTGCATGTCCTTGAGAGTTTCATTACTGGAAATTTTAAGCTGGTCTTCAAGTCTGAAAAATCTTCTGACTCCTTTATTGTCTCTGAACTCCATCAGCCAATGAGGTGATTTATGAATTCTAATTCCATGCTCAGGGATGAGTAGTGTTCTAGGCAAGGAATTAGACTCCCACCAAGTTTTCCTTATGTTGGCAATCTTGTTGAGAATCTCAGTTTTGGCAGTCCTGGTAAAGCCATAATCCCTTTTGATAACTGAGTAGACTCTAACCAAGGTAGAATAGCCCTCATTTAGAATTCTTTGAAGAGGCCAAGTCCTTTCCTCACTTCCTTTATACTTGAACACTAGCCTTTCTGGTAGCTGTTTGTAGGAACTTATTCCCCATACTTCCTCCAGCTCATCCAGATAGAGTTCAATATCTGTATACTCTTTTATGTCACAAATGTGAACATAATCATCCTTTGAGGCTTGTGGCTTAGGCTTGGGTTTACATTTCTGAGTGAATTTACTTGAGGTTAGGGGAGGTGTTGATTTGGATTTTCTTTTCAGTTTCTTTGGAGGTGGAGAGGTAGTTCAGAAGGTAGGAAAGTTGATGGTGTCCCAATCAATAGGTTCCTCTTTAGGGATGATTGGTTCACCAGTGGACATTTATACTGGGATCAGCAACAAAAGGTTCAGGAATGGAAGGTAGTGGTTTAGATTTTGATTGGGTTTCCACAGTGTCATCTCCACTCTTCCTTTTTGCATTGGCCTTCTTTATGTTCCCTTTCTGCCATTCCTTTCTTTCCTCCCTTCTTTCCTCCACACTCTCACCAACCACATTCCCCATATCCACATTTCTGCTTTCAATCTTGTCTTCTTCACTCTTGTCTTCAATCTTCTTCTTTTATTCAGTCTGACTTGCCTTTAGCTATTTTTCAAGCTTTGCTTGTGCTCTTTTGTCAGCCTTCAGCTTTTTAGCTTCTTCCTTTAACCTCATGGTTTCTTCCCTCTTGGCTATTGAGAATTTGGGATGTCCTTGCACCACACAGATACTCTTTCCCTCTTTATAGATGATAGCCATGTTCATTCTTTCCACTACATACTTGGTCTCTTTGTGCTTTATGATGTTACCACCCAAAACTTTGTCTTCATCAGGCTTTGGAAGAGGAAAATCCACTTCTTTTAGTTGAACACAGTTTAGAGGGTTCTTTGTAGAGTCCTTGTTGAATCTAGTAGATGGCTTGAATACCATGGGCTTCAGGTTCCTGAAAGAAGTTTCTCCAACCTTATTCCTCCTTACTGGGTTGTGCTCCATTGTGATTTGCTCAACTTTTATGCTATGTTTCACAGATAAGGATTTTGTAGTTGTAGAGCCAAACACCTGTTGATCCTTTCATCAATTTTTCTCCTTTGCTCTTTCACCTTCATCTCAGCTGCTGCTAGCTGGATTAGATCAATTTCATCAAGCTTTCCTTTGATTTGAAGTATTGGAGAAGTAGTGATGGCAGGAACTAGTACTTTGGATATTTGAATATTTGTAGATGGCTCCCCTCCCCCTTTCACTTTATTCTCCCCCTTTTTTTTATCATCAAGGAGAAGAGTCATGCCTTGTGCTTTAGCCAGTTGCATTAGGAGACTGGTCCGAGACTATTGATTTTGAAGAATGGTGACTACAGAGTTTTCAATAACTTGAACTCTGTCCTCCAATTTGGCTAGCTTCTTTTCAGCATCTGATTCTCTTCTCAGTCTCAGTAACAGGTCCTGCATGGTACCATAGGGCATGATTGAATCCATCTTCTCAAAATTGTAGGACTTCAAGTCAGCTATATCCTTTGAGTTCATCCATACTCAGATTCTGTCTTAATTGATGTAGCTTCATGAGATGTAGAGAATCTAGGTGGGCTTGAAGAATAGCCTTGATACCAGCATTTGAGGTGTTCTGAATGGCCTTTTGGATAGACATGACTTGTTTGACTAAGGATACATTGAATTGTCCTGGTGTAGACTCATTTGTCAATTCCCATTCAGGTAAATCTGGAATAGAACTTGGGCCTTCATCTCCTCCTAAGTTCATGCTTCCATCAAATGAAACAGAGTAATCATCATTAGAATTTACCCCAAATTCTTCAGATGGCTCACCAGCTATAGAAGCATCAAATTGACAGCAGCTTTATCCCTTTGTAGAGATTCTGAAGTATGTACTAGATTTAAAGTCTTCTCTGCCTCCTCATTTCCCTGAGTAGCCAATAGTTGATAGGATGACATAGGATGAGTAAAAGTGTTAGCATCCAAGGAAATGTTATCAATTACAGCTTTGTAATGTTGATGAAATTGTCTTTCCTTTTGAACATCATCCACAATCTTTAACTCATGAGCAATGGCTGAATCCACCCTTATACCTTCTGTACCTGCTTTTCTCTCAATTTCTCTCTTTTCTTGAATCAGGGGCTCCCCCTGGCTCACACTCCTCACACCCTAACCTTCACCTACTAAGGTGGCACTCCTCTCACTTTCTTTTGCCATGCTAGAAGAAATAGCATGTATATTTAGACTCTCAAGCTCTCCTTTTGCCTGGGAGCAACCCAGCCTCTCCTTCCCTGAATCCTAGAAGTGATTGTATAGTAACCATGTCTTCTACACTTGGAATTAATTCAGTTGTTTGTGTAGAGGCTATCAACGGATAAGAAGTATCTGTTGAAGTGGAGATTGATGGTATCAACGGATAATTGCTGTTAAGCTTATCCGTTGAAGAATAACCACTTGTCAACGGATGAGAGATATCCGTTGAAAAAGGAAAAGAAGTAGAAATTGAAAGTGACATAATTTTTGAATCTGTGTGGATTGATTTTAATTTAGGTGATACAGATTCTTCAACTAAGTCTGAAAGAATTGGCTGATGATCCAACAAATCATCTAAAAGATGATGATCACCAGTATTTGAGTGGGGCTCCTCCCTGAGTTGTAAAGAGGGAGAATCAGGAATTGATGTGAATATCATGTCCACATCCAGAGATGGTGATGGAGAATTGGGTTATTGATGTGTGTCAATTTTGAGAGAATGGGGTTGTGACTCCACATTTGTTGGAGTCACATCAAGCTGAATTTGAGAACGCATAGATACAGGTGGGTGTATCTGTGCAGTGTGTGCACCCTGTATGAAAACTAGGGTTTTGACCCTTTTTCTTCTTGTAAAGGCTTTTACAGGTGAGTGTGTGGCTTCAGTGTCCCTCCCTCTTTTGTTCTGTGTCCCTGGTTGGGGACTATTTTCAATAGGTGCACCCTTTTGGGAGGATGCAACTAGGGATGAGTTTGAATCCTTTTCAATCACCACAGTCTTTTGAGAAACTATGGCTTGGCTAGATGGGGTACCACTCACCTCTCCTACCTTATCCTGGGGGTTTCCTTTATGTTCACCCCTCCCCTCACCACTCACACCCTGTTCACTCCCCTCAGGGTTTATGGTAGTTGTTACAACTGTTGTCTTTTGAGAAACAACAGAGGTGGCTTTCTTTGACTTTGGTTTTGAAACTTTAGGTTTGGTGGCCTTGGTAGGAATATGTTGGGACAAAGACACATATTCCATGGCCACACTTGAAGGCAAATAAATGATGGGGTTGGAAGTAGTAGGAGTTGAAGAAGTATTTACCTCACTTACCTGAGGTGCATTCATGATTGGTAAGTATACCAATGGCACCTGATTGTTGAGGTTAATTCTCAAAAGGTCTGCAAGGACCCTCTTCTCTTGTGCCCAACATTTGAGTTTATTACTCTCATTGGTTATGACCAAACCTTCAGCAATATGGTTAGCCAATAACATAAAGAATCTAGCATAGTAGATGTTATGAGGTCTATTAGCCTTGTTACCTAACCTAGTACCCAATTCTAGCATAAAATAATTGCTAAAAGTAAAGTACCTATCAGAAACTAGCATATAGAGCATATTAACAAGAGATGAAGTTATTGCATCAAAATTACTAATTTTCCCAGGCATCACCAAGAAAACTCCATTCTTTCCTAAGGCCTTTTCTCCTAATACTTCCTAAACTAGCAGAATCAAAGGAATAGCCTATGGAATCTAACATGCTAGATACATCATTATCAGTGTGTGGTGTCATGGCATTGTTTTCAGGTTGTTTGAAACAAGAGTGTATATCATCACAGTTAATACAGTAATCTTTACCTTTGAGAGAGAAAGTGATGGTCATATCAGTGGGGTTGAACTCTGCAGTTGTCCAAATCTCCTCAATTACCTCACAGTAAATCGTTGGGGCTTCCAGCATTGCATAGCTTAGTTTGCAGTTTTTGATGAAGTCCATCATCTTGTGATAATTTGAGTGGGCTTCGTTCTTTTCCACCAAAGCTACGAAATTGTTTTTCTCATAGACAAATCCAGATTGGGACATTATCTTTACTACTGGTGCCATTGTAGTGGGTAAAGGTTGCAGAAAAAGGTTGAGAGTTTTGGGAGAGAAAGAGAGTAAAAGATTTTGAAAAATTGCAAGAAAGCGTAAAGTGAAAATAAGAATTCAAAGGGGCTTTTATACTTTCTCAAATTAAAACATAAAGAGAATGATTAAACAATATTTTTAAGTAAATTACAGCCGTTTGAGAATAAAGGAGAACTGTATGTATTCTAAAAACTGGCTTTAATACAAATACATACAACTGTGTATAGATATATGTATCAACGGTTAAGTAAAAAGAATCAACGGCTGTGACTTACTTAAAACGGCTGATGTGACACTTCAACGGATGAGGTAAACAGTTATCCATTGAAGATTAACATAGTTTTATCCGTCGAAGGATAAAATTACCAGAAATGTATTTGTCTTTCAACGGATAATGAACATCCGTTGATAGAACAATTTTGGCTTTCAACGGATAGGGAATATCCATTGATAAAATAGACTTTACTTAAAGCCAACTTTGTTCTTGCAACAAATTCATTTCAGGCTACAAAACAAATTACAATAAGGACATGAATTTATGAATAATTAAACATACCTAGCTCACTTACTAATCTTATGAATGCTGATTCATCAAGTGGCTTGGTAAATATGTCTGCAATCTATTTTTCACTTGGAACAAAATGAAGTTCCACTGTACCATTCATCACATGTTCCCTTATGAAGTGGTACTTGATGTCAATGTGCTTGGTTCTTGAGTGCTGCACTGGATTTTCAGTAATGGCAATGGCACTTCTGTTGTCACAGAATATTGGAATTTTGTCAACATTTAGCCCATAGTCAAATAGTTAATTCCTCACCCATAGTATCTGTGCACAGCAACTACCAGCAACAATGTACTCAGTTTCAGCTGTTGATGTAGAAACAGAATTTTGCTTCTTACTGAACCATGACACAAGCTTATTCCCTAGAAATTGACAGGTGCCAGTTGTACTTTTCCTGTCTATTTTGCAACCTGCATAATCTGCATCTGAGTAGCCAATTAGATCAAAACCAGACTCTCTAGGGTATAAATTCCTAGATTTGGAGTCCCTTTGAGATATCTGAAAATTCTTTTAATAGAAACTAAGTGAGATTCTTTAGAGTCGGCTTGAAATCTAGCACAGAGACATGTAAAAAACATTATATCAGGTCTACTAGCAGTTAAATATATAAGTGAACCAACCATGCCTCTATAACTTGTAATGTCCACAGACTTTTCAGCCTTGTTTAATTCAAGCTTGGTGGCAGTGGCCATGGGAGTTTTTGCAGATGAACATTCCATTAAGTCAAACTTCTTTAAAAGATCATAAATATATTTAGTTTGACTAATGAAAATTCCACCACTAACTTGTTTAACTTGTAAACCAAGAAAATAAGTTAGCTCTCCCATCATGCTTATTTCATATTTACTTTACATTAACTTAGCAAACTTTTTACAAAGCTTATCATCTATAGAACCAAATATAATATCATCTACATAAATTTGAACAAGTATTGTAGAGCCATTAACATTTCTAAAGAAAAGAGTTTTGTCAACAGTACCTCTTGTGAAGTAATTATCTAGGAGAAATTTTGACAAAGTCTCATACCAGGCTCTAGGTGCTTGCTTTAGTCCATAGAGTGCTTTCAATAGATAATACACATGGTTTGGAAAATTAGAATCTTCAAATCCTGGAGGTTGGTTCACATAAACTTCTTCCTCCAATTCTCCATTCAGAAATGCACTCTTGACATCCATTTGATAGACTCTGAAATTGGCATGGGCTGCATAGGCTAGAAAAATTCGGATGGCTTCAAGTCTTGCAACTGGAGCAAATGTCTCATCAAAATCTATTCCCTCTTGTTGAGAATAGCCCTTGGCAACCAATCTAGCTTTATTCCTTATGACAATGCCATTTTCATCCATCTTGTTTCTGAATACCCATTTTGTATCAATAGAGCTCTTGTTCTTTGGCTTGGGTACCAGCTTCCATACTTTGTTTCTCTCAAATTGGTTTAGCTCCTCTTGCATTACTAAAATCCAATCTGGATCCAATAGAGCTTCTTCCACTCTCTTAGGTTCCTCCTGTGATAGAAAACTACTATATAGACATTCATCTTGAGTAGCCCTTCTAGTTTGCACCTTAGATGTTGCATCACCAATGATCAATTCAAAAGGATGATTCTTGGTCCATTTCCTCTGAGGTGGTAGATTAGCTCTAGATGAGGTTGCCTCAGTATTGTCATGATGTGAGATAGAGTGTTGATTGGTTGAAACTCCCCATGAGTTACTGATCCTTTGAAAGGAACTGGGAGTTCTATCAACTGATGAAATAAATTGATTATTTGTTGATAGACTATGATCAACGGATGCTTCATTATGTACTTCAACGGATGATGTACTTTGTCTTTCAACGGATGCTGCATTACTTCTATCAACGGATGCTGAATTATGACTTTCAACTGATGCAGCATTTTGTGCATTATCCAGAGGCAGACTTTGAATCCTTTTCAAAGTGTCTTCTCCATCATTTTCCTCTTCACTATCATCACAATATATCTCAATGTTGTCAAATTTGAGTCCTTCATGATGTCCCTCATCTGTTAGTCCATCAATCTTTTTATCATCAAACACAACATGCACAGATTCCATAACAATGTTGGTTCTTAGATTGTAGACCCTATATGATTTTCCAGCAGAATAACCAACAAATATCCCTTTATCAGCCTTTGCATCAAACTTTCCTGTGTGATCAGGTTGGTTCCTTAGAATGTAGCATTTGCAACCAAAAACATGAAGGAAGTTTAAGGTTGGTTTTCTTCTCTTGAACAATTGATAGGGAGTCATGCCTTTTGCCTGATTGATTAGAGAAATATTCTGAGTGTAACATGCACAGTTAACAGCCTCAGCCCAAAATATGTTGGGAGTTCTGACTCTTCAAGCATTGTTCTTGCAGCTTCAATTAGTGATCTGTTCTTTCTTTCCACCACACCATTTTGTTGTGGAGTCCTTGGAGTTGAGAACTCATGCATGATCCCATTTTCTTCACAGAACAACCTCATGGTAGAATTCCTGAACTCAGTTCCATTGTCACTCCTAATATTTCTTACTTTGAAATCTGGATGATTGTTGACTTGCTTGATATGATTGATAATGATTTCACTAGCTTCATCCTTTGATCCAAGAAAGTAGGTCCATGAAAACTTTGAGAAATCATCTACAATCACTAGGCAATATCTTTTCCTTGAAATTGACAATACATTGACTGGTCCAAAAAGATCCATGTGTAGCAGTTGTAATGGTTCATCAATTGCTGATTCAAGCTTTTTACTTAATGATGCTCTCTTTTGCTTTGCTTTCTGACAAGCATCACACAGTCCATCCCTTGAGAATTCCACTAGAGGAATTCCTCTAACTAAGTCCTTTTTGACTAGATCATTCATTGTCTTGAAATTCAAATGGGATAGCTTTTTGTGCCATAGCCAACTTTCATCTTGACTTGCTTTACTGAAAAGATAAGTAATTGATTCTGCATCTGTAGAGTTGAAGTCAGCCAAGTACACATTCCCTTTTCTAACTCCAGTTAGAACCACTTTGTTGTCCTTCTTACTTGTGACAACACAGACTTCAGAATTGAAGAAAACATTATTCCCTCTGTCACATAGTTGACTGATGCTCAATAGATTGTGTTTGAGACCATCAATTAATGCAACTTCATCAATGATGACATTTTCCTTTGAAATCAAGCCATATCCCATAGTGAACCCTTTGCTGTCATCTCCAAAGGTTATGATAGGGCCAGCTCTCTCCTTGAACTCTGTGAGCAAGGTGAAATCTCCTGTCATGTGCCTTGAACAACCACTGTCCAAGTACCATAGATTCCTTCTTTTTCCCTGCACACAACAAAATCAAATCAAGTTGATTTTGGTACCCAAGTTTCCTTGGGTCCAGCCTTGTTAGTCTTTTTCCTAGACTTCATACTTCTTGCACCTTTTGACTTAGGTATCTTTGGGTCAACCTTGGTCTCAGATGTAGTTGGTTGAAGTGTAGGGTTAGTCACAGAATCATTTAGCACATTTGGTTGAATTTGATAAGGCATAGATTATGCAAACATGTTATTCCACATAGGCATGTTGTATGGAATTTGAGGCATACTGAATGCAGCAAAATAAGGATTATTAACATATGGCATGTTTGCAAAATGTGCATGAGGATTCTGTTGAGACATAACAGGCATAACATGCAGAGGTGACATAGACATGTTAGGCATGGAAGGAGTTAAAGGCATGGGAGCATTCTTAACAGACTTGCAGTTAGCAGATAGATAATTAACACTCTTACAATGCACACAACTTTTTCTAGGAGCATACTTATCAGGTGTGTAATTTTTGTGTTTATTAATCCCTACCTTCCCATCTCTATTAGATTTCCTTTTAGTTTCCTTTTTATCCTCAACCAACTTAAGCCTATTTTTCAACTGATCTAAAGTCATGTGTCCTATATTCACCTTACTGGCATCTTTGGATGTGCTAGCCTCTTCTTTGATAAAGTTCTTGGAAGTTGAACCAAACTTCTTATTGAGATTTTTCAAATTATCCTTTTTAGAATCACTTGCCTGTTTTAATTGATGAGCCTTCAACGGATGCTCCTTTTCTTCCTTCAACGGATAACTTTCATCATCCGTTGATTCCACATCTGTTGACAATCCATCAATTAATTCTACTTCCTTTTTGTTTTTCTTCCAGGCATTCTCACAGAGTGATTCAATTCCCTGAACCTTGACAATCTGAGCACTAACATCCCCAGATGTTTTCCAGGCCTTGATTATTTCTTGCTCACATTTTAGTTGTTTAGAAAGAATTTCAACTTTCTTAACAGACTCTTCTAGTTCACTCTCAACAGATAAGCATTTGATTTTAATCTTTTCAAGCTCAATTACCTTACCCTCTAACACATCATTCCTATCACTTAAAAACAAATTATTCTCTTTAATTCTTGTGTTATCTTTAGTTAGAGATTTAAGGGAAACACATAAATGATATAATTCATTGGACATATCATTTATAGCTTCATTGCATTCAATATTAGAAAGTTGAGAGAGGTCAGTAGTAATTACCTGGTTGCTTGATGAACTAGTTTCATTTTCATCAGAATTAGCCATCAGGGCTAGGTTGACATACTCCATATCATCATCTTCATTGGCTCCATCAGCTGCCCAGTCATTTTCCTGAGTCAGAAAAGCTCTTTCCTTTTGTTTGAGCAAATCGAAATATTTCTTTTTGTAATCCACTTGCTCAAATTTCTTCTTTTCAGAAGTTGGCTTTCTGCACTCATTTGCAAAGTGTCCACTTATGCCACAGTTATAACATTTGAACTTAGATTTGTCCACCATGTTCTTGTTTGGCTTAGTGAATCTAGTATTTTTCTTGAATTTCATCTTTGCAAACCTTCTGGACAGAAAAGCTAGATGTTCATCAACATCATCAGGGTCATCTTGATTGGAATTGTCTTCAACCTCAGCTACTTGCACCTTTCCCTTGCTTGATTCTGATTTGCTTGTGCCAATTTTGAGACATGGCATTGTCTTTTCTTCATTCCTGGCTTCAGTTCTCTCATTGTCAGCTACAAGTGCAACTGATCCACTTTTTCTCTTTCCCTTTTCCAACAGCTCATCTTGCTCCATCTCAAGTTCATAGGTCTTCAAAATTCCATATAATCTTTCAAGTGTGAAGTCCTTATAATCTTAAGAATTCCTTAGTGAAACAGTTATAGGTTTCCATTCCTTTGGTAGAGACCTCAGAAATTTTAAGTTGGAATCCTTGACTTGGTACACTCTGCCATACAGCTTCAATCCATTCAATAATTTCTGAAATCTATTGAAGGTATCATTCAGTGATTCTCCTTCTTCAAAATGAAAATATTCATACTGTTGAATGAGAAGCTGCATTTTGTTTTCTCTAACTTGTTCAGTACCTTCACAGATAAGTTGCACAGTATCCCAAATTTCCTTAGCAGTTTGGCTGTTAATGACATTGTCAAACATATCTTGGTCTAGGCCATTAAACAGAATGTTCATGGCTTCCTTGTCCTCGTGAACCTCTTCAATATCTTCATCAGTTCATTCTGCTTTTGGCTTGGGAATAGACTGTCCAACAGCAACTGTGGCAGTGGCAGCTGTGGCCACCTTGTGAGGGATGTGAGGACCATTTTCAATGCAGTTAATGTAGCTTTCATCTTGAGAGAGAAGATTTAGATGCATCTTCACTTTCCAGTGATGATAATTATCTCTTTCCAGGATTGGAATCTTTATTCAAATATCCTTCTTACTCATGATGTTAGTAGAATAGATCTTTAAATTCTTTGTATGTTAAGAGCTTGCTCTGATACCAATTTTTATTCCCAAGAAACTAACAATGAGATTTACAGAAGGGGGGTTGAATGTAAATCTCAAAACTTTTTCAAGTTTTGAGCAATTTCAAAGGCTAAGTGTTTGATGAACAGTTGTGTGTGAATTGCTTTGAGCTGGTGCAGACAGATGTATATTCAAGACACAAAATGTAAACAACACAAAAGCTTTAAAAACTTTTCTGGTGGATTTGTTGTTCCACCAGAGATGTGTATTTCAAAAATCTGTGATTCAAAGAATTGATCACAGCTGCGTCCTAGTACAAACTAGATGTTTTTCTCTCTATATTTTTCTAAACATCTCTGGAAAATTCATCATCTAATTACTAGCTGAAACTTGGTTTATATATCACCAAGTTTACAAGTGAAGACAAAAATAAAATACAATTTTAAAATAGTTCTTCACATGTTTCTTCTTCATTTCTCTATCCAATGCAATATAGGATAATCTGTGAATTTTTGAATACTTCCTTGTTTGCACCAGAATGGAAATGCTGCATTTTCTTGATTCCTCCAAGAGGCTACTACATTCCAATTGGCTCTGTCAACCCATGTGCCTCTGTCAGCTTATGAATTGTCACTGTCAACTGCTATTGAACTGAGCATCCGTTGAAGCTTTCATCCATCGATGGATTTATCCGTTGATGCTTTATCAGTTGAAGTTTTACCCGTTGATGCACTCATCCATTAATGGATGTTATCCGTTGAAGCTTTAGAGACACCCGTTGAAGCTTTGTTTCTCATCCGTTGAAGGCCTTTAATCTATCAGTTGATACTACTTCATTTATACAAAATTACAAGACATGAAATATTTAAAATTAGCCCTCCTATTTGCATATCCACTAGTAGTCAACATGACTTATAATTTCCCACAACTTCTAAGAATTATAACTTAAATACAGAAACTGAAATGTGCTACAATACTAAACTTATTTCTAAGTAAAGCTACTCCATCAACGGATAGCCAGAGTGGTCTTATCCGTTGAGGCTACAAACACTAGATTTCTAATTATGTGTTTTGCTTAACTTATCATCAAACTAATACACATATTCCTAACACACTCCCTGGGTCTGCCTTATCCACTAGGCCTCCAATACTTCGCCTTAATTCTTTGACATGTCCAACACTTTCTAATCCATCTTGAAATTTCCTTCTTATACCTGGTTATCACTATTTTACTTTAAATTTTCCGTAAATCTTAGCATTTCTTCAATAAATTAAATACTTTATATTGCGAATTCCCTGTGGGATCTCATTTCTTAATCCTTCTACTTGTAGTATCCACGTTCTAAAAGAAAACATGGGGATATCGTGATCGTTCTCCTGGGTGCATAAATTTCCTCGTACTAACTACTAACATCGTGATCCATTATCTTCTCTTGACATCTCCTTATCTTTCCCTTAACAACTTCGATCGAAAGGTCTTACTATCCCTCCTTGCTCCTTTTGGATTATGAATTCTGACTTCCAATTCTAACTTCTAAAATTTCATAGATAATTATTTTCAGTGCAGCCTCTATGTTTATTTTCTC